>NC_053028.1:495099401-495202056 GCF_003073215.2 Triticum urartu | reverse complement strand
GTGTTTTCAATTTCTCTTTCTTTTCATTCCTTTGTTACCGGAGTTCTTCATGGAGGCTCGACATGGTGGTCCATCAAGGATTTAATTCCTTCTCCAACTCTTTCATCGAGATTCTTTTCTAAGAAGCTCAAGCTTTCTTCATATTGTAATCCGGAGTGCAATTCTTTCTTCCGTATCATTGGAGATGCTATTGTGTCATTCTTGATAATCTGAGTTCATGTTTCATGATTCGAATGTTGTTAAGAATGAGATATGTTAAATCCATCAACCTCTTCGTTGGAATTATCTTGGGTTATATTTCACCTAAAGCCTTCCCTAAGGTTTGTTGCTATCTATGGTTCTTATAAAGGACCCAAGTTCTTCATTTATCCTCCCGGTGAAATAAGTTTCTCGTCTCCTTATTCATATCAATCCAACTCTTTTTCCCGTGAGTGGCCGGCTTTCATCTCTTAAATTGAGATATACTCCACAAGACCATATCAAGCTTATTCTTTTCGTTGTGGGTTTTCCAACAACTCCGTTCTAGCATTTGTTGTAAGCGTGCTCCCTCAAGATCTTGTTTCCCTTCGCTCATTCCATTCCATTGTATTCTTTTGTTCCGGAGTCATTGTCATGTTGCTCTTTTCTACCCATCATCTCGTCTTGTCAAAGGTCATGTTCTTTTCATGCCTATCCATTTTACCGGAGTGTTGTGCCCTTTTTGCTCAAGTTCTTTTCATCTTATCAAGTCTTGTATCACTTTTAAACTGGAGTGCTGTCCGAGATCTTTCTTACCCCTTGTTCCATTCATTCAATAGTTCCGGAGGCAGTATGTTGTTGATCTCATCAAGCATCCTCTCATCTTGTCAAGATCATGCTCAGTTCCTTCCATTTTCAGTCGTAGTGCTGCCCAAATTATACCATTCTTTCCCTCTCTATCTTGTTTTAACCGGAGTGCCATACAAATTTGTTCTTCCTTGTCTCTCTTTTCTAACGGAGTGTTTTCAATTTTGCTCATCTCCGTTGCATTCTTTCCTTCCATTTGTTCAACCTCTCAAGGCTCGTGGTTTCACTCATTTGTCAAAGAAGCAACTTAGTTTTTACCGCTTATCTTCCTCCTCCGTTTTTTTCTCCCTCCGGTGCCATTCTAGATCTCGGGACGAGATCCTCTCGTAGTGGTGGAGTGTTGTAACGCCCCGAGACCGATGTGCCAGGTGTCGTCCAGTTATTCGCTGTTGTTGCCTTGTCTTTGCTTGCATGTCATGCATTGCATATCATGTCATCATGTGCATTTCATTTGCATACATGTTCGTATCATGCATCCAAGCATTTTTCCCGTTGTCCATTTTGCAATCCGGCGCTCCTATGTCACCCGGTGTCCCTTTCTACCTCTTTTCATGTGCGGGTGTTAAACGTTTTCGGATTGGACCGAGACTTGTCATGCGGCCTTGGTTTGCTACCGGTAGACCGCCTGTCAAGTTTCGTACCATTTGGACTTCGTTTGATACTCCAACGGTTAACCGAGGGACCGAAAAGGCCTCGTGAGTGTTGCAGCCCAACACCCTTCCAATTTGGCCCAAAACCCACCTAAACCTCCTCCATCATCTCGGTCGTTCGATCACGATCGCGTGGCCAAAAACCGCACCTCATTTGGAGTCTCCTAGCTCCCTCTACCTATATATATATATATGTGCTCTCCTCCGAAAATTCCGCGCAGATCAAACCCTAGTCTCCCTCCTCCTCACGCCACCGGACATGTCCGCTCCGCCGCCGAACGCGTCCACCCCGCCGCCACATCACCCGGACCAATCGTGCGCCGCCACCTCAGCCCCGTCGCCGCTCTCCTCCAACCCGCGACCGCCACCTGTCCTAGCCGGCACCCCCGCCGCGGCCCAGATCCAGCCCGCGGGGCCCGGATCCGGCGCGCCGCCGGCCCGCGCCTGCCCCAGCGCCCCGCCTCCTCACCGGCGTTCGCCGCCCGCGACCACCCTCGGCGGTCGGAATCCCGCCGCTCCGCCGCCTGAGCTTCCCCGGCCACCCAGCTCGCCGTTCGCCGCCGCTCGGTCCACGAGCACCTCCCGCGCCGAGGTCGCCGCCCCGTGCCTTGCCGGAGCGCCCCTGCCTCGCCGCCTTGGCCCCGGCCACCGCCACCGACCTCTCCATCGCCATCGCCATCGCCGGTGAGCTCCCGCGCCGCCTCCTCCATCGCCGGTCGCCGTCCCGTCGCCGGATCCGGCCGGTTGGACGAGATCCACCGGTCCAGCGAACCAAACGGCCCCTCCCGATCCGGATCCGTGCCGTCACGCTTCTCTCCGGCCCGCGTTGACTTTCATGGAGGTATAATTTCACTAAGTCCCCGAAATTCCTAGATTCACATGCCCATGTTCATCGTGTCATAATTCATCATCCGTAGCTTCGTTTTGGGCGTGTAGCATATCAAAATGTTCTTCTCAGAGAGCTCATCATTTCATCCCATTGCATCATTTTCTTTTGAGTTCATCTTGATGTCCGAAATGCTGTTGGAAGAGTGCTATTTGAGATAATTGTCAGATCTGCTGCTCCAATTAGCTATTTGTCATTTTTGCCATGATTATTGTGTGCATGATATGCTCCTGATCTCTACATGTGTTTTGTTATATGCTTTGCCATCTTTCCAGAGGTGCTTACCATGTATTTTTGTGATATGTGTGGTGACTAGCACAAGCTTGCAAAGTAGTGCATTCGTTAATGCTGATTTCAGGGACTTAGCAATTCCACTAAGTCCTTGACCTGTTTTTATCTATATGCCATATGTTCATGTTGGTTCCTAGTGATCCGTGCCTCTTTTGAGGATGATCAGTAAGGATGATTTGTTAATCTTGTAGTGCTCTATCCATCCATGCCTTTGTTTGCAATTATGGAGCACCCTAGCTTGAGTCAATCGAGCTCTACTTTTGCTATTTCGTGAATCTGGGCAGATTATCTACTTGTTAGCGATTTTGCCGAGGACGTTTTAGTTGATCCGTGCATGCTATGTTATTGTTCTTGCCATGTCTAGCTTGCATAAGATGTATTCTTGATGGGTGTATGCTTAGTTTGTCATTCCATGCTCTGTAGTGAGTGCATCGAGCTCGTAAACATGCCTACTTGATATCTGATTTGCATGCTCCAGTTTTTCTCTAAGTCTGTGATCTGTTTATGTTTTTGCCATGTTCACATGCTTGCAATTGTATTTTCTGATCCCTTTTGGCTCAAGGTCACTAAGGGACTTTTGTTAAGCTCTTTGAGTAGCTCCATGCCATGCCTTGCTTTGCCATGTTAAGTTCCTGTAGCATATAGTTTTCATGCTTCAAAGTGTGCTACCTGATCTGAAATTCCAGACTTGTGTTAATTTCACTAAGTCTGAAATATGTTTACCAATTGCACTTTTGCCATGCTTGTTTGAACCTGTTAATGGATGAATTAGCCGTAGCTCAGTGTTCATCTTTTGTCAAGCATCATGAGTGGATCCCTGCCATGTATTTTGTTGCCATGTTTGAGTGCTGTAGCATTATTATCTTTATGCATTTAGATGGCTACTTGCTGTTTATCGCAGACCGGCGCCATATTTGTTTTGCTTGCCATTTCCAAACCGTGTCTCCGATTCCGGTGTTCTTTATATCGTTTTCAAGCGAAATCATCTCACCTTTCTAGTGGCACACTTGGATTTCCATGTTGAGGCGAGGTTCATTCATTCCTTGTCAAATCTTGCATATGCATCGCATACCGCATCTCGCATATCATACCATGTTCATGTGTGGTTTGTTTACTATGTTGTGTGCTTCTTTCCGGTGTTTGATCCTTATGCCTGGTGTTTTGTTCCACTCTTGCCGCCCTAGTTTCCGTCATATCGGTGTTATGTTCCCGGATTTTGTGTTCCTTACGCGGTTGGGTTATAATGGGAACCCCTTGACAGTTCGCTTTGAATAAAACTCCTCCAGCAAGGTCCAACCTTGGTTTTACCATTCGCCACCTAGCCTCTTTTTCCCTTGGGTTAGGCCAGCCCAAGGGTCATCTTTATTTTAACCCCCCCGGGCCAGTGCTTGTCTAAGTGTTGGTCCGAAATGGGCAGCCTGCGGGGCCACCTCGGGGAAACTTGAGGGCTTGTTTTACTCGTAGCTTGACCTATCCGGTGTTGCCCTGAGAACGAGATATGTGCATCTCCCATCAGGATGTCGGCACATCGGGTGGCTTTGCTGGATTTGTTTTACCATTGTCGAGGATGTTTTGTAACCGGGATTCCGAGTCTGATCGGGTCTTCCCGCTAGAAGGAATATCCTTCGTTGACCGTGAGAGCTTGTGATGGGCTAAGTTGGGACACCCCTGCAGAGATTTGAACTTTCGAAAGCCGTGCCCGCGGTTATGGGCAGATGGGAATTTGTTAATGTCCGGTTATAGAAAACCTGAACTTGACCTTAATTAAAATACATCAACCGCGTGTGTTACCGTGATGGTCTCTTCTCGGCGGGGTCCGGGAAGTGAACACGGTGTTGGAGTTATGCTTGACGTAGGTTGCTCTAGGATCACTTCTTGATCATAGATTTCTGACCGTGCTTTTGCCTTCTCTTCTCGCTCTCATTTGCGTATGTTAGCCACCATATATGCTAGTCGCTTGCTGCAGCTCCACCTCATACCTTTACCTTACCCATAAGCTTAAATAGTCTTGATCGCGAGGGTGTGAGATTGCTGAGTCCCCGTGACTCACAGATACTTCCAAAACCAGCTTGCAGGTGCCGATGAGTCCGTGCAGATGACGCAACCAAGCTCAAGGAGGAGCTCGATGAAGATCTTGTCCTTTGTGTTGTTTCGTTCTAGTTGATCAGTAATGGAGCCCAGTCGGGACGATCGGGGATCTGTGTAGCATTTGGGGTAGTCTTCTTTTATTTTGGTTCCGTAGTCGGACCTTGATTGTATCTGGTTGATGTAATGCTTTATTCATGTAATTGTGTGAAGTGGCGATTGTAAGCCAACTATGTATCTCTTTCCCTTATGTATTACATGGGTTGTGTGAAGATTACCTCACTTGCGACATTGCTTTCAATGCGGTTATGCCTCTAAGTCGTGCTTCGACACGTGGGAGATATAGCCGCATCGAGGGCGTTACAGCCTTGGGCATCTACATAGGGCATGGAATGTATCCACACGCTCCATTCCACACATAACACAAGTGTCAAATTCAGCTATTTTCCTCTTGATATTTTCCAAAGTGGAAAAATAATTTATCGCAACACGCCATGCAAATACGCTACCTAGGGGGAGCAGGGCACCCCCACACCACCTTCTAGATGGCACGAGTGTCGACCGGTGCCCTGCTCATGGCACACATGGTGGTGTTGGTCTTTTCCTGCAGGGCAATCTTGTACGCGCTATAGATGTTGAAGACACCTCAAGGATCTAGTGCTCGGGCCAGAACGTCCTCAAGATGCCATGGACTGGTCTTGATCGCTAGAATGCACTCCACATGAGAACAGTTGAAACTAAACTAAACTACCACATGCAAGTTTTTTACTTTCACTAACCAATTGATAGCAAGGATGTGGAAGACTTATAAACATTCTCAAGGGTGAAAATGTGGTAACACACATAATTGATCATGCATCTAATATACTTTTCTCAAGGGCGCAATAAAAATACACATTAAGGATATTCATAACTCATCGAAATAAAGGTTCCTTCCTTGTTCAAAAGGACTTGCTAGTTCAACTTCATTATTCAACCTAAGGCGAGCTCATCTTGGTTTGCAAGAAAGTAAATACTAGAAAGTAAGATACAAGATACTGTTGGATCTCCTACGAGCTTACTAAGCCGATGGGATCCTAATACCTAGTTTTGATTGGGCTCGATAGCTGTCTTCTCCTCCTTAGCTTCCTTGGGTTCCTCGCCCTTATTCAGATTGCCTACAAGACTGATGCACTTGAAGCGAGAGACCATTACTGAAATTTCTTTCTTCTGCTCAGAGGCCAACTTCGTGAGGTGGCGGGTCTCTAGAAAGAGAGCTTAGTGGTAAAATCAAAGAGGGTGTCTATCTTATTATAGAGACCAACGAGCTTGGCCTTAAGGTCTTTGCTCATCCTCCACTATGCATCAACGCCTTGACCAATTATATCTGCACATGTTTTAGAGGCCTTCTCGAGCTTGTTGATCTTTTCCTTGATCTCAACAAGGGTTGGTACTTCCCTTTCGGCTCGCGAAGTGCCATCCTGTAACGCCCCGGATGTAATTTACCATATTTGTATTTCAACTCTTGCCATTTTCGGCTCTAAGTTATGTGATTCTTTCGTGTTTGGGTTTTGTCTTCGTTTTGCGTTTTTCCCATGTCATGCATATCATATCATGTCATCATGTGCATCGCATTTGCATACGTGTTCGTCTCATGCATCCGAGCATTTTTTTTCCGTTGTCCGTTTTGCAATCCGACACTCCTATGTCATCCGGCGCCCCTTTTGCCTTTTTTTGTGAGCGGGTGTTAAACATTCTCGGAATGGACCGAGATTTGCCAAGCGGCCTTGGTACACCACCGGTAGACCGCCTGTCAAGTTTCGTGCCATTTGGGGTTCGTTTGATACTCCAACGGTTAACCGGGGAACCGTAAAGGCCTCGTGTGTGTTGCAGCCCAACACCCCTCCAAAGTGGCCCAATAACCCATCCAAACCCCCTCCATCCTCTCGGTCGTTCGATCACGATCGCGTGGCCGAAAACCGCACCTCATTTGGACTCTCCTAGCTCCCTCTACCTATATATTTGTCCTCCCCGTCCAAAATCCGGGTCCCGAAACCCTAATATCAATCCATCTGCGTCGCCGGACACGTCCGCCGCCGGCCGGACGCGTCCGCGCCACCGCCCGGACCAACCAGTGCCTGCCATGTGGGGCATCCTCCGCTGCCAGCCGCCGCCGACCCGCCCGAGCCCGCGGGAGGCCCCCCGGCCCGCCCGTGCACCCGAGCGCTCGCGCCTCCAACCGCCGAACCACGCCGCCCGGCTCGCGTCTCCGCCGCCGTTCTCTTTCTCCGCCGCCGGCGCGCCTCCACCGTCACCTCGCCGGCGCGCCGCCGTCGCAGGTCGCCTCGCCCGGCGCCGTGCCGCCCCGATCTCCGGCGCTGTGCTCCGGCGCCCGCGAGCCGCGCCTCCCAGCTCCGGATCCGCCACCATCCCATCTCCGGCCGCCGCGTCTCTTCCTCCGGTGGGAACCCCGACGAACCTCAGTTCGCGCGCCGCCCCAAACCCTAGATCTGAAATCTGAGGTTGACCCCGAGATATTTCTAAGTCATTTTCTGCATTATTTTCTAGCACTGTTCGACATGCCATAACTTCTCATCTGTAGCTCCGTTTTGCGCGTGCAATATATGAAAATGTTCATCATGATGTGCTCTTCATTTTGTTCCATTGTGCCATGCTTGTTTGAGTCCATCTTGATGCCCAAATCGTTGATGCAAGAGTGCTATAAAATATTAGTTCCTGTTACTTAACAGATTATGAGCATTTGTCATTTTTGCCAAATTTATTGTGTGCTGGATATGGGCATGAGCTCTACATGTGTTTTGGGCTATGCCATGCCATCTTTACAGGGGTGTATGCCATGTATTTTTTGTGATCTTTGTGGTGACTAGCACATGCATGCAAAGTAGCTATCGTGATATTGCTGATTTCAGGGACTTAGAATTTCACTAAGTCATTTTCCTGATGTTATTCTTATGCCATGTATTCATGTTGCTACAGAGAGATCCATGCTTCTTTTGAGTATGTTCAGTAAGGATGATTTGGACATATGGTTGTGCTCTATCCATCCATGTCCCTGTTTGCATTTATGGAGTGCCCTAGCATGACTCAATCTTGCTCTACTTTTGCTATAAAATGTTCCTGGCAGACTGTTTACGTGTTAATCAATTTTGCCAAGGTTGTTGTAGTTGATCCATGTATGCTATGACCTTGTTCTTGCTTTGCTTGGCTTCATGATCATGTATTCTTGCTAGTAGTATGCTTAGTTTGTCATGCAATGCCTTGTGTTGAGTGCATCGAGCTCGCAAACGTGCCTTCATAATTCTGTTTTTTCCATGTCCAGTTTTCTGCTAAGTCTGAATCTATTAACGAAATTTGCTATGTTTACATGGGTGCCATCATATCTTCTGATCCTTTTTAGCTTATGGTCAGTAAGGGACTTTTGTTATATGCTTTGATTAGATTCATGCCATGCCTTGATTTGCTATTTCCTGTTCCTGTAGCATGTTGTTATCTTGCTCTAAACATTGCTTCCTGATGTTAATTCTTGACATGTTAGTATTTTCACTAAGTCTGTGAAGCTGTTATCTTTTGCACTTTTGTCATGCTTGTTTGAACCTGCTATTGTGTGTTTTAGCCGTAGATCAGTGTTCATCTTTTGTCAAGCATCTTGAGTAGATCACTGCCATGTGCTTTGTGGTTATGTTGGAGTGTAGTAGCTTAGTTTCTTGTTGCATTCTAGGTGGCATCGTGCTGTTAATCGCAGAATTGTGCCATTCTTGTTTTGCTTGCCATTTGCAAACCGTGTATCCGATTCCGGTGATCTTTATATTGATTTCGACCAAAATCAACTCATCTTTCCAGCGGCACCCTTGGTTTGCCAAGTTGATGCCTGGTTCAATATTTTCCTTCCGGAGCACGCATATGCATTGCATATCACATCCCGCATATCATGCCATGTTTTGCATCATGTTGCTTGCGCATTGCACCGTGGTTGATTGTGGTTTTCTTTGCTTGTGTTCTTGCCTTGGGTAGAGCTGGGAGACGATTGCGTGATCGAGAAACCCGTTGAGTATGCTTTCGAGGATCAAGCTTACCTCAACTCGGAGAACTTTGCAGGCAAGATGACCATACCCTCGAAATCACTTCTATCTTTGCTTGCTAGTTGCTCGCTCTATTGCTATGCCGCGATACCTACCACTTGCTATATCATGCCTCCCATATTACCATGTCAAAATCTAACCCACATTGTCCTAGCAAACCGTTGTATGGCTATGTTACCGCTTTGCTCAGCCCCTCTTATAGCGTTGCTAGTTGCAGGTGAAGATGGAGTTCGTTCCTTGTTGGAACATGATTATTGTTGGGATATCATTATTATATCTTGTTTACTTTAATGCACCTATATACTTGGTAAAGGGTGGAAGGCTCGTCCTTATGCCTGGTGTTTTGTTCCACTCTTGTCGCCCTAGTTTCTATCATACCGGTGTTATGTTCCTTGATTTTGCATTCCTTACGCGGTTGGGTTATAATGGGAACCCCTTGACAGTTCGCCTTGAATAAAACTCCTCCAGCAAGGCCCGACCTTGGTTTTACCATTTGCCACCTAAGCCTTTTTCCCTTGGGTTTCGCGGACTCAAGGGTCATCTTTATTTTAAACCCAGGGGCCAGTGCTCCTCTGAGTGTTGGTCCAAACTAGAGCACCGTGCAGGGCCGTCCCTTGGCAACTTGGGTTACGTTGGCTCCTGTACGCTTAGCTTAGCCGGTGTGCCCTGAGAACGAGATATGTGCAGCTCCTATCGGGGTTTGTCGGCACAGCGGGTGGTCTTGCTGGTCTTGTTTTACCATTGTCGAAATGTCTTGTAACCGGGATTCCGAGTCTGATCGGGTCGTCCTGGGAGAAGGAATATCCTTCGTTGAACGTGAGAGCTTGTGATGGGCTAAGTTAGGACACCCATGCAGGGTTTTGAACTTTCGAAAGCCGTGCCCGCGGTTATGGGCAGATGGGAATTTGTTAATGTCCGGTTGTAGAGAACTTGAAACTTAACTTAATTAAAATGAATCAACCGCGTGGGTAGCCGTGATGGTCTCTTTTCAGCGGAGTCTGGGAAGAGAACATGGTCTCGTGTTATGCTTGAACGTAAGTAGTTTCAGGATCACTTCTTGATCTTTTTAGCTTCACGACCGGGCTTTGCTTCTCTTCTCGCTCTCTTTTGCGTAAGTTAGCCACCATATATGCTAGTGCTTGCTGCAGCTCCACATCACTACCTTTTCCGACCCATAAGCTTAAATAGTCTTGATCGCGAGGGTGTGAGATTGCTGAGTCCCCGTGACTCACAGATTACTTCCAAAACTAGATGCAGGTGCCGATGATGCCAGTGCAAGGGACGCTACCAAACTCAAGTGGGAGTTCGACGAGGATTCAGGACGTTACTATGTTTCCTTTCCGGACAATCAGTACTGGAGCCCAGTTGGGGCGATCGGGGATCTTTTGTGTTAGGGGTTGTCTTTCTTTATTTGCTTCCGTAGTCGGACCTTGATTGTATCTGGATGATGTAATGCTATATTTATGTATTGTGTGAAGTGGAGATTGTAAGCCAACTCTTTATCCCTCTCTTATTCAGTACATGGGATGTGTAAAGATTACCCCTCTTGCGACATGCCTACTATGCGGTTATGCCTCTAAGTCATGCTTCGACACGTGAGAGATATAGCCGCATCGTGGGTGTTACACATCCCTAAAGGAGATCTAGGGAAAGATCCTTGAATATTATACATGTAAGGGTTTCGAGGGTAGTCATCTGACACGCCTCCAACGTATCTACTTCCCAAACACTTTTGCTCTTGTTTTGCCCTCTAATTTGCATGATTTGAGTGAAACTTACCCAGTTGACGATGTTTTCAGCAGAACCACCATGGTGTTGTTTTTGTGCACAAATAAAAGTTCTCAGAATTGGATGGGAGTTTTTTTGGATATTTATTATGGAAAATAAAAAAATGCTAGAGCCAAAAAGTACCGAAGAGGGGCCAGGGGGTGGCCACATGGGCAGGTCCTGCGACCACCCCCAAGCCGCGCAAGGTGTCTGATACGTCCATTTTGCATCATGTTTTCCTACTATTATTTATAATGTTTTTATCAATATAATACTTTGTGGTGCAATTCTAATGCCCTTTCTCTCTTAATTTGCAAGGTTTAAATGAAGAGGGAGATTGCGGGTAGTTGGAATTTTGGACCTAAAAAAGCTACATCAGAGATACCTATTCTGCAGAACTCCAAATGAGCTGAAATTTTATGGAGAATTATTTTGGAATATATAAAAAATACTGGAGAAAAGAAATACCAGAGGGGGCCCACCAGGTGCCCACGAGGCACATGGGTGCGCCCAACCACCCTAGGCGCGCCCACATGACTTATGGGGCCCCTGGCTAGCCTCCGAGGCCCATCTTCTTCTATATGATGCCATTTGCCCTAGAGAAAATCAACAGAGGACTTTCGGGACGAAGCGCCGCCGTCTCGAGGCGGAACCTGGGTAGGAGCACTTTTGCTCTCCGGCGGAGCGATTCCGTCGGGGATACTTCCCTCCGGGAGGGGGAAATCGAAGCCATCAACATCACTAACAACCCTCTCTTTGTGGGAGGACTAATCTTCATCAACATCTTCACCAACACCATCTCACACTACTGCAGGATGCTGCTAACGCGACACTGTAACCAGAGACCCTTCCACAAAACTATGTGTGATGCATTAATCACAAACGATGATGTAAAAAACCCGTCAAAAAAGATGCAAAACATTTGCGATGACGGATACATCAAACACAGTTCAGATTTTAGTTGCGTGTGCGATGCGGGGCATACGATTCAGTTTAATGAACTGTTTGCGATGAGGCAGAACAACAGAAATGGGCAGCCGGATGAAGGTGTGTGCAATATACGGCATACCATTCACTAGGATAAATTGTTTGTGATGAGGCGAAACAATAGAAACGGGCAGCCAGATGAAGGTGTGTGCAATATACGGCATACAGTTCACTCGGATGAACTGTTTGTGATTAGGCAACACAAAAGAAACGGTCGACCAGATCAAAGTGTGTGCGATATACGGCATACGGTTCACCCAGATGAACTGTTTTCGATTAGGCAACGCAACAGAAATAGTTCAATGATGACCCACAAGTATAGGGGATCTATCGTATTCCTTTCGATAAGTAAGAGTGTCGAACCCAACGAGGAGCAGAAGGAAATGACAAGCGGTTTTCAGCAAGGTATTCACTGCAAGAACTGAAATTATCGGTAACAGATAGTTGTGTGATAAGATAATTCGTAACAAGTAACAAGTAACAAAAGTAAACAAGGTGCATCAAGGTGGCCCCGTCCTTTTTGTAGCAAAGGACAAGCCTGGACTAACTCTTATATAAAGCAAAGCACTCCAGAGGACACATGGGAATTGTTGTCAAGCTAGTTTTCATCATGCTTTCACGTTTATTACTTTGATAATTTGATATGTGGGTGGACTGGTGCTTGGGTGCCGCCCTTCCTTGGACAAGCCTCACACTTATGATTAACCCCTCTCGCAAGCATCTGCAACTACGAAAGAAGAATTAAGATAAATCTAACCATAGTATGAAACATATGGATCCAAATCAGCCCCTTACGAAGCAACGCATAAACTAGGGTTTAAGCTTCTGTCACTCTAGCAACCCATCATCTACTTATTACTTCCCAATGCCTTCCCCTAAGTCCAAATCATGGTGAAGTGTCATATAGTCGACATTCACATAACACCACTAGAGGAGAGACAACATACATCTCATCAAAAAATCGAATGAATACCAAATTCACATGATTATTTATAGCAAGACTTCGCCCATGTCCTCAGGAACAAAAGTAACTACTCACAAAGCATATTCATGTTCATAATCAGAGGGGTATTAATTATCATTAATGATCTGAACATATGATCTTCACCAAATAAACCAACTCGCATCAACTACAAGGAGTAATCAACACTACTAGCAACCCACAGGTACCAATCTGAGGTTTTGAGACAAAGATCGGATACAAGAGATGAACTAGGGTTTGAGAGGAGATGGTGCTAGTGAAGATGTTGATGGAGATTGACCCCCTCTTGATGAGAGGATCTTTGGTGATGACGATGGCTTCGATTCCCCCCTCCCGGAGGGGAGTTTCCCCGGCAAAACAGCTCCGCCAGAGCCCTAGATTGGTTCTGCCCAAGTTCCACCTCGAGACGGCGACGCTTCATCTCGAAAGCTTCCTTCTGATTTTTTTCCTAGTCAAAACACACCATATAGCAGAAGATGGGCATCAGGGGCCTGCCAGGTGGCCCACAAGACAGTGGGGGCGCCTAGGGGGTAGGGCGCGCCCTCCACCCTTGTGGATGGTAGGTGGCTCCCCTCTGGTGATTTATTTGCCCAATATTTTTTATATATTCCAAAACAATTCTCCGTGAACATTCAGGACTTTTGGAGTTGTGCAGAATAGGTCTCTAATATTTGCTCCTTTTCTAGTCCAGAATTCCAACTGCCGGCATTCTCCCTCTTCATGTAAACCTGATAAAATAAGAAAGAAAAGGCATAAGTATTGTGATATAATGTGTAATAACAGCCCATAATGCAATAAATATCAATATAAAAGCATGATGCAAAATGGATGTATCAAATCTCCCAAGCTTAGACCTCGCTTGTCCTCAAGCGAAAGCCGAAATCGAAAAATATGCCCACATGTTTAGAGATAGAGGTGTCGGTAAACTAAAATACGGACATGAGGGCATCATGATCATCTTTAGAACAACAACATATACTGTCATATAATTTCTTATGCTAAAGTAACAATTCTTTCACAAGGTAAAGTATGAATCAGAAACTTCATTAAAAACTAACAAACTATGATCTCAGTCACTGAAGCAATTGCAATTTATCATAACATCGGAAAGAGTCAATATAAGAAATTTTCAGCAAGTCCACATACTCAATTATCATTTAGTCTTCCACAATTGCTAATACTCACGCAATACTTATGGGTTCAAAGCTTCAATCGGACACACAGAAAGATAAGGGCTTATAGTTTCGCCTCCCAACCTTTTACCTCAAGGGTAATGTCAACAATAATACTTTATGATAACCTACATCCGAGTGGATATATATATATCCGGATCTCTCCAACATATAGTGCTTGCCAAAAGAAAAAGTGTATTTCATTCCTTACCACTTCTTTCATCTTAGGTTTTAACATTCGTTGGTGATCAACAACTGGTTTAGCATCATGCTACAAATTAATTTTGTGCCGACATAGAGTGGGACTAATGCCCTTAAGATCATCAAGAGTATATCCAATAGCGGCATGATGCTTCTTCAGAGTTTTCAACAATTTATTTTCTTCATGCTCTGAAAGGTTAGCACTAATAATAACAGGATATCTTCTTTTCATCAAGATAAGCATATTTCAAAGTATCAGGTAATTGTTTAAGCTCAAACACGGGATCACCCTTGGGTGGAGGAGGATCCCAAAGGATTTGAACACGCAAATCGTGTTTCAAAACAGGCCCTTGATTAAAGAATATTTCATCTATTTTCCTTCTTCCATTCATAAACATATCATTTTCATGGTCTAGCAAATATTGTTCTAGAGGATCAGTAGGAGGCACGACAATAGAAGCAAGACCAATAATTTCATCCTTACTAGGCAATTCTTTATCATGGGGTTGTCTACGAAATTTAGAGAAATTAAAATATGAGACATATCCCCTAAACCAACAATAAAAATATCTTTCTCGTAGTCTATCTTAGCATTAACAGTATTCAAGAAAGGTCTACCAAATATAATGGGACAAAAATCATCTTATGGGGAAGCAAGAACAAGAAAATCAGTAGGGTATTTAATTTTCCCACACAAGACTTCAACATCTCTAACAATCCCAATTGGTGATATAGTATCTCTATTGGCAAGCTTAATAGTAACGTCAATATCTTCTATCTCAGCAGGTGCAATATCATTCATAGTTTCTTGGTATAAGGTATAAGGAATTGCACTCACACTAGCACCCACATCACATAAGCCATGATAACAATGATCTCCTGTTTTAACGGAAACAACATGCATGCCAACAATGGGTCTATGTTTATCTTTAATATCAGGTTTAGCAATTCTAGCAGCTTCATCACAGAAATAAATAACATGCCCATCAATATTATCGACCAAGAGATCTTTAACCATAGCAATACTATGTTCAACTTTAATTTGTTCAGGGGTGTAGGTGTTCTAGTATAACTCTTACGAACCACAGTTGAAGATTTAGCATGATCTTTTATTCTAACGGGAAAAGGTGGTTTCTCAATATAAGCAGTAGGAACAATAGGATCAACATTATAAGTAATAGTTTCTTCTTCAACTTTAATAGGTTCTACTACTTTCACTTCAACGGGAGGATGATATTTAAACCACTTCTCCTTAGCGAGATCAACATAAGTAGCAAAAGATTCACGGAAAGAAGCTACTATCTCATATTCAAGTCCATTTTAGTGCTAAAATCACGAAAAACATCGGTATCCATAAAAGATTTAACACAATCAAACTTAAGGTTTATACCTGACTCATTACCTTCGCCGAGTTCCCAATCTTCAGAGTTGGTGTAACATCCCAAATTTTCAATTTGGAATGGTATACATAGGTCATTCATGCATATCATATTTTATTGCATTTCGTTTCGCGATCCTCGAAAATCCCAAGCAACTCAAGGACCCACGGAGAGAGTTGGGGATTTCACGTTCTTCATATTTGAATTTTATCAAATATTGAGGCAAGGATCATTTTGGTTTTAATATTTTTTCTCTCCGAAAATGTTCCATATTAAAATATATGAGAGGAGATAATATGACTTCTCCAAAAAATAAGTGAAATATTGGAGGAAAAATATTAAAATCAAATGATAAATTTTATTTGAATTTTATTGCAATTTTATTTGAATCAGGAAAAAATATGCATTTTTCAAAATTGCATTAGAGGCCCAAATAAATGTTCACTTTGTCCGGAATATTATTAGTGGACCGTGAAAATTTATTTCAGGATTTTGGGAGTCAGTTTAGTATTTCTTTTATTTGTTTTTTCGCGTCAGGTTAAAAAAAAGAGCACCGACCTAACGGGCCGTGCCCGACTAGGACACCGCCCGGCTGGCTTTTTAAGGCGAGGCCCGCGAAGCCGCCAGCCCTGCCTGAACCCTAGCGCCTCCCGCCGCGACACCGCCGCCCGCCGCGCCGCTTCCCGCCGCCGCCGACCCCGCCCGCTGCCGCCTGCCGCTGCCGATCCTGTCGAAGCCGAGGTAGCCGCCACCGCCTTCCGGTTTTCTCGGGAAAACTGTTGTTTTTTTAGAAAACCCTAGATCTAGTTTTTTTAAATAGATTGGTTTGTTCGGTTTTCCGTCGGTTTATTTATTTAGTGGACGTCCGTCCGTGCGTTCGTTTTAACGAACATTGTTCGTCGGTTAGTCGGAGACAGCGAACATTCGTTCGTTAGCCTGTTCGTCAGTTCTTTCTTTTTCCAGGGTTTTCCCGCGATTATTTCCGATCGTGATTTTTGCCCTAATATTCGATCTAGTATATCTTTCGTTCGTTTATCCAAATCAGGTGAAACAAGCGCCTAGATCTTCGTCTCGAAGCCCTCTTTCTGTTTAACCAACTTGAATAGGATTTTGGTACCGTAAAATTTGGCTTTAGTCTAGATTGGTAATCTGATCTTGTTTCTTTCGTAGTTTGTGTTTCGTTGCTCCGTTTGATTTGATTCTTTTTTCCAAACCGGAGTTCTTCAGTTGAACTTTCTGGTTAGATCTTCTTATTTGAGTTTTCGCCGTGCATCTTTGCTTGATTGCTTATGTATGCTATTGTTTATTTGCGATAGAACACCCGGAGTACGAAGCGTGCTACTACGAGTCACTAGGTTTTGCAGATCATCAGCAAGGCAAGTAACACATTGATCATACTATTTCATACCCAGTTTTTATGCATTAGTTGCAATCCTCAAACACTGCATGATTAGGATGTGATTAACATGTGGGTATTGGGAAGTAGTTGATGAGGTAGAACCTATTGCCTGTTTCATTATCAAACCCTTGGTAGTTAGTTCTACATTATGCTTATATTGTTATGTTATGCTAGTAGAACTGGATTGGGTTTGAGTGTATCCATGACAGATGTGAGTGTTTAATTAATGGTTCTATTCTAAGGTGGCAACTTTAATACACATCTGGGTGGATTGCTGGTTTTGCGCACCTGGGGTTATAACAGTGTTGTCCTAGGAGATCCCGGGGTTATACCGTGTGATCCTCCTATGGTCCGCCACCCAGGCTCAAAGGGATCATAAGATTATTCATGCTAGAAACTTCTGTATGCAGCCACAAGCCATTTTGGGCTCTGGCATAGTTGAGTAGGTTGCATGACCTCTTCCAGTGGTATGCTAGCAGATGTAGGGGATGTAGGTTGGTACTGTCTACCCGGGGTTAGAGTTAATACTTCTAAAAGACTGTGTCTCGGTCATCTGTATCTCAAACACAATGTAGTGCGAAAAATCCAACGGAGGAGATCGAGTCTTGTGGGGAAAAGTGCACAAACCTCCGTAGTGTGTACAAACTAATCATGGTTAGCCGTGTCCCCGGTTATGGACAACTTGAGTATCTGGTTCTTGGATTATCATATGGATCTCATCACTCTAAATTAATTTGTTGGGTTGATAATTACTTTTAATTGGGATTGAGATGGGGGTACCATTCTCAATGTTTCAACCACCATGATAGTTAAATAAAGTATATTCCTTTGTTGTAGGGAAAATTTGGCTTTTCACAAAAACATTATAACCATAGAGCCTCCACCAGCCAAATATGCATGTAGTGATAGCATTTACCTGTTCATTGCTCTACTGTGTTATATTCCCGGCATATTCCATGTGCTGACCCGTTTTCAGGCTGCAACATATCATGTTGCAGACTTTTCAGACGAGGGGTAAGATGCGATAGGTCGTTTGTCATGCACTCAGCTATGCCATTAGAGTTGATGGACTCACTTTATCTTCCAAGTCTTCCGTTGTTATCTTATTTAGATGGCCTTAAGCCATATTTATTGTAATAAGTTCTCTCTTGAGACATTCGATGTAATAAGTGTGTGATTGCTACTCTGTTATAAATCCTTCGAGTACTGTGTGTGTCAGCATTACCGATCTAGGGATGACACTGAACACAGAGACTTGACCGTCTGAGGTCGGGTCGCTACAAGATGGTATCAGAGCACACGCTGAATGTAGGACACGACCACTAAGATGAACCATAGGACACTCTTCTCTACTCACTTCCGACTCATCTCCATTTTCTACTCTTTAGGATGGCGGACTCGAGGAACAAGTTTACACAACCGGATGAAGACACCCAGTTTGGACGACATTTGAAGGAAGTCACTAGGTACCTGAACAT
This sequence comes from Triticum urartu, assembly GCF_003073215.2. Taxonomy (NCBI): domain Eukaryota; kingdom Viridiplantae; phylum Streptophyta; class Magnoliopsida; order Poales; family Poaceae; genus Triticum; species Triticum urartu. Next base: position 495,183,875 of record NC_053028.1, on the reverse strand, counting down.
CGGAATACCAAGATTCACCGGGACCTACACCGCCACTTTACCAGAAGAGGAGCGTTAGTTGATTTGAGTTCAAATTCCAGGAAGGACGTTCACACCAGTCACTAAACCCATAGAGTTTTCCTTTGACGCACCAACCTGGAGTCTAGGTAAGAGCATGGCAACCCACATCGCCATAGGACGCATCGGTGAAGTTTACCACAAGGAGCTTAAGGACAATGTTGGTGTCAAAACCGGCGGATCTCAGGTAGGGGGTCCCGAACTATGCGTCTAAGGCGGATGGTAATAGGAGGCAGGGAACACGATGTTTTACCCAGGTTTGGGCCCTCTTGATGGAGGTAAAACCCTATGTCCTGCTTGATTTATTCTTGATGATATGAGTATTACAAGAGTTGATCTACCACGAGATCGGAGAGGCTAAACCCTAGAAGCTAGCCTATGGTATGATTGTATGTTGTCCTACGGACTAAAACCCTCCGGTTTATATAGACACCGAAAAGGGCTAGGGTTACACAAGGTCGGTTACAAAGGAGGAGATATACATATCCGTATTGCCTAGCTTGCCTTCCACGCCAAGTAGAGTCCCATCCGGACATGAGACGAAGTCTTCAATCTTGTATCTTCATAATCTAACAGTCCGGCCAAAGGATATAGTCCGGCTGTCCGGAGACCCCCTAATCCAGGACTCCCTCAGTAGCCCCTGAACCAGGCTTCAATGACGATGAGTCCGGCGTGCAGTATTGTCTTCGGCATTGCAAGGCGGGTTCCTCCTCCGAATACACCACGGAAGAATTTGAATACAAGGATAGTGTCCGACCCTGCAAAATAAGTTCCACATACCACCATAGAGAGAATAATATTTCCACAAATCTAATCTGCTGACTTGTTTTGGCAACATGACATTAAGCCATGGCCCGGTGATTATTCAAACCGTTTCCTTTAACTAGCCCTGCACATAACGCGAGGCAGTTTTTTGACACGTCTTGTCAAAGCAGAGATTGTGTCCCCCTTATTACGGGATTCTCATCAATACGGGCGTGGGTAACCCAACCGTGCCATCGATTACGGTGCTTGGGGGATAAGCGAGTTTTACCAGGCTAGTGGGGGCGCATAGTTTCGGCCGCCCTTATAAAGGGACAAGGTTTAACTTTTTCCTACCCACGCCTTCTTCCTCCTTGCTCATCCTCTCTTGCGCACTCGAGATCCAACGCCCAAGCCTACATCCTTCCCCTCAACCTTCTCCAATCATGCTCGAAGCGGGAGGCAAATGGATGGCTTCCTCCGTTATGGAGGGACACATCAAAAATTTGCGCGGCGCCAGATACTTAGCAACGAATATCGCGCATCGGCTGCCCGCTGCGGGGCAGATCGTTCCTACCCCGAAACCTCATGAGAGGGTAGTTTTCCTCCACCACTTCCTCCGTGGACTGGGGTTTCCCCTTCATCCATTCGTCCGTGGTCTCATGTTCTACTATGGGCTGGGCTTTCATGATCTGGCCCCGAACTTCATCCTCAACATTTCGGCGTTCATCGTCATCTGTGAGGCTTTCCTCCGCGTCCGGCCCCACTTCGGCCTGTGGCGGAAGACCTTTAACATCAAGACGAAGGTGGTGGGAGGCCAACAAGCAGAATGCGGTGGAGCCATGGTGGGCAAGATGCCCAATGTCACATGGCTTGAGGGCTCCTTCGTGGAGACCATAAAGGGGTGGCAATCGGCCTGGTTCTACATCACCGAGCCGCGCGACGCCAAATGGGCGGCGACCCCCGAGTTTCGATCTGGATTCCCTACACGGCTCACTTCCTGGAAAGAGAAGGGCTTGTCGTGGGGTTCATCGGTGGAGCTGGATGGACTCCAGAAATGTATCCGGAGTATGGCAAGCAAGAAGCTCAAGCTTGTCAACATAGTCCAGGTCATGCTCATCCGCCGGATCCTCCCGTGTCAACAACGGGATTTTAACTTGTGGGAGTTCGACCCGGCCCAGCACCAGACTCTAAGCGAGCTCTTCGACACGACGCACAAGGATGTCTGGAAGGTGCTGTTCAAGGGCGCCGAGGTCCCTCCCTCCCTCACCGAGGACCGCGGGCTAAGCGCGAAGCGCCGAGCGCATTCAGTGAGTTCTATACATCCGGTAGGATATTTTATTTCCTCTAGCTTAATCATGTGCCGGGTCTGATCTCCATGCCTTTGACAGGACTGGGTGGAGACGTCGGGGCAGATTAACTGTCCGGCCCCTCTGCCCGAAGATACTGCAGACGCTCTCCTTAAGAAGATGCTGACTCCGGCCCCTTATAAGGTGCTGGAGAAGACCAAGAAGGCCAAGGGAACCCGAAAGAGTTCCCAACGCCAGGTGATATCGGACTCATCGTCCGAGGACTCATCGGCGCACTCCTCCCACGAAGACGAGGAGGAAGATGAAGACTCTCCCCCTCCAGTCGGGGGAGACAAGAAAAGGAAGGCCGCCCCAACCGGGGGGCGAAGGGTCCAAGAAGGGAAGGACTCTCCTTCCGGACTACTCTACCACCGCCGCCGAAGGCGAAGACGAGTGGCTTCTCAGGGCCAAGCCCCTGGTAAAGTCGTAAGTATTCGGATTCCAGAGGAACTCATAGCATTCATTTGTCGCATTGTTTCTTCTAATGCCGAATTATGATTATGCAGACCGCCACGAGCCCGTATCGATGTATCATCGGACGGCTCCCTGGGCTCGTCGGATATGGATAGCGATCCACTTCCGACCGCCACCTCCCCCTGCCCTACGGACAACACCGAGGTATTGTCTCAAGAGGCACTGGGTCGAGGGGAGACAGTCCCAGAGGCGGCTCAAGGTAACCTTCCGGACTCCAGGAGCAGAGGGAGCAAGGCTCCTGAGGGCTCCGAGTTCGGCCCTCAGCCGAACACCGCGCTGGAACCTCCAGTGGTTCCGGACTCGGGCAGGCGGCCTCCTTCCAAGAGGGGCAAGACGCCTGTGCCGGTGACCTCTGTCCAACCAGAGGCACAGGACAATCCGCTGGGAGCGCTTCGCAGCGCTTCCATTGACGAAGAGCACCGCACTATTATGAGTGCGGTGATTCAGAAGGTTCAGTCCGCCAAGAGCGGACTGACTGAAGCCTATGCCAGCCTTCTAACAGGCTTTGAGGTAAGTTTTTGAAATATAGGAGAAATATTACCCCATAGACAGTAGCCCCTGATGCTCTGTTCGGTGTTCACAAAGAAAAGCCGAACGAAGGATCAAACAATATCGCAGGAGTCTAATATAAGTATGTCTATATGCGTATGCAGGCTTCGTTGCTGGCCTCTGCCGCACTGACTGCGAAGGGTCGCCGCACTGAAGCAGGACCTTAAAGGGTCCAAGGAAGAGCTCGGCCTTGCCAAGAGGCAGCTCGAGGAGAACAAAGGTAAGTAGTACCTAGTCTATGGATCTATATAAAAGGAAAGCGATTGCAAAATGACAGGATTATTGAGAATTTGCCAGGGGCCACGGCCGAGGTGGCGACCCTGAAGCAAGCGCTATCCGAGGCCGAAAACAAAGCGGCCAAGGAGCGCACCGAGCGGAAAAGGCAGGCGGCTCGGGTGGGCGAGGTGCAGCAAGAGCTCCACGCTCTCGTGACAAAGCACGAGGCGTTGGAGCTTGACTCGAAGATGCGAGAGTCCGAGCTTGCCACGGCCCTCGAGAGCGCAAAGAATGCCAAGGCCGAAGCCCAAAAGGCCCTCCAGGAGATTGATGCGATGAAGAAGATAGCGGCGGGTAAGGCATTCTATATGCAAAGCAAGCATGTGAAAGTAAATTACTTGTTACTTACCCGAATCCGAAGCTCTCCAGGAGCATTCGCAGATTTGCCCCGCAGCATGTCGGATGCCGCAACGTTTTACCAGGCCGAGGAGGGAAGCTCAACGGAGAAGTTGTTCTGGGCCCAATATACTGGGACCGAACACCCGGTGCCTATGAGCGACCAGCTAAAGCAGCTGGTCGAGCTACACAAGGCGGCCGAACATGCCATGAAGGGCTTTATAGTCCGGCTGTGGCCTGGTGACGCCCTTCCGAACAGCTACTTCGGCCTGGTGAGGCGGCTTGTGGATGCCTGCCCACGGCTGGAAGTCATCAAGCGGTCCGTCTGCATCGAAGGTGCACGCCGGGCTTTCGCCCATGTGAAGGTGCAATGGGCCAAGCTAGACGCCGTGAAGCTGATCAAGGAAGGGCCGCCGGAGGGCAAGGAGCATCGCCACCCCGAGATGTACTATGAGGGTGTCCTGAAGGGTGCCCGTCTCATAGCGGACGAGTGTACCAAAGATACATTATTTGAGTAAACCCGCTCGTGTAATCCTGTAGTCATGAAAACTTGTTCATATGCGCTATGCAACGCTTGTTTGAATTTAAAATATTACCTTCTGTTCGGCTATTTATCAAATTTGAGAGATGGCTAGTCGTCGGCTTCTGCCCCCATGCCACGAGTGCTGGGGTGTTCGGGATAAACTTGAGCACTCTTGTTCCCATTGTTGGGTCCTTCGAGGGAGATGCTCAGCACAACGAACAAGGCAATCGGACTATAATGCGTTATCACTCTTACTTAGCCAGAGAATTCTATAATTTTAAATTTCGGCGAAGCCCCTAGTATTCGGAAGGCCGAATTCGGGGCGCGATACACGCCTTAAGCCGGACAGGGCCTACTCCTCGCTCTAAGCGGCATAAGTCTTTAGGGACTCGAAAACCTCTCGAACAACGACCAGTCTCTCGCCTTATCATGACAGTCAGTTTAGCTTTCTCTACTGAGGTGCTTAGCCCAGCTGAACCGGGGCACAATCGTAGTAGTTCTCCCAGTGCTACCTTAGCCGATGTAGCGGAATGTAAGGTACCAAAACATGGGAGCCGGGCAAACCCAACTATTGACCAAAGACATGATTCAGAGCTGATGCATGTAACGCTATAAGTTCGGGGTGCCGCACTTGTGAAAGTGTTCGGACTTCTCACACCATATTGTGGGGTACTTAAGCCCCTGGTGTACTGGCCGTACCAAAGTGTACGGTTGCAAGGTGTCATTAATGAACACATATATAAAAGAAAAATGCAAAAACAGACTGAAGCTATGCATTGTTTATTCAAAAAGGTGCGTTAAAGCAGAATGATACATGCAGTGCAATAAGCAAAAAGTAGGACTATGTCCCCTCCATGGGCGAGCTGAAGAATAGTATTAAGGCGAGTATTACACTCGTTGTCGTAATCCACCTGGGAGTTCCGTGGTGTGACGTAGCTTTCTGCCTTCTTGGTTGCTGCATCATATGTTCGGCAATCATGCTGCCGGACCGGGTTTCCAGAGATTAAAGTCCTAAAAAGAAAAAAGAAATAACAAAACGGGAAGCCCCTAGTGCGGTTTAAGCCATGTCTTGGGGCCTGCCGTAGTCATGCCCCCCTCCCCGCCTGTGCCCATGGTTTTTTTAATGCGTAATTATGTACGCGTGGTACGAATTTTGCCGTTTGGCTTGGGCCGGGTGGGGGCCGCATTGCTATGCGAGCTCGGAACGTGCCAGGCGGTCCTGCTGCTGATTACTCCGGGCGCGTTTGAAGGTGTTTGGGTCCTTAAACGCCGAACTAGTGGATTGCCTTAAGAGGCTGCTTTGCGCTTCCGCTACGAGGGCCGCAGTGTGCTCCTCTGTTCGGAGAGAGTGCTCTGTGTTTCGTTAACTATAATGACCCCCTGAGGTCCTGGCATCTTGAGCTTGAGGTATGCATAATGCGGTACCGCATTGAATCTCGCAAATGCGGTTCGCCCGAGCAGTGCATGATAACCACTGCGGAACGGGACTATATCGAAGATTAACTCTTCACTTCGGAAGTTATCCGGGGATCCGAAGACCACTTCCAGTGTGACTGAACCTGTGCAATGGGCCTCTACACCTAGTATGACGCCTTTAAAGGTCGTTTGTTTGGGTTTGATCCTTGAGGGGTCTATACCCATTTTGCGCACTGTGTCCTAGTAAAGCAGGTCCAGGCTGCTGCCGCCATCCATAAGGACTCGAGTGAGGTGAAGTCCGTCAATGATTGGGTCTAGGACCAGTGCGGCGAATCCGCCATGACGGATACTAGTGGGGTGGTCCCTGCGATCGAAGGTGATCGGACAGGAGGACCATGGGTTGAACTTTGGGGCGACTGGCTCCAACGCATATACGTCCCCGAGCGCACGCTTCCGCTCCCTCTTGGGGATGTGGGTTGCGTATATCATGTTCACCATCCGCACTTGTGGGGGGGACCTCTTCTGTCCTCCGATGTTCGGCTGCCGGGGCTCTTCCTCGTCATCGCTATGTGGCCCCTTATCTTTGTTTTCGGCATTTAACTTGCCAGCCTGCTTGAATACCCAACAATCCCTATTGGTGTGGTTGGCTGGCTTGTCGGGGGTGTCATGTATTTGACATGAGCGATCGAGTATGCGGTCCAAACTGGACGGGCCCGGAGTGCTTATTTTAAATGGCTTTTTCCGCTGACCGGGTTTAGAGCCTTTGAATCTGGCATTGACTGTCGTATCCTTGGTATTGTCACTATTAATGCGGCACTTATGTTTGTTGCGACGTGACCTGCCATTGCCGTCCTTGGTATCTGAAGTACCACGGTTCTTTGATATGTTATTACTGTGAGCTAGCCAGCTGTCTTCTCCCGCACAAAAGCGGGTCATGAGTGTCGTGAGGGCTGCCATAGATTTCGGCTTTTCCTGACCAAGGTGTCGGGCTAGCCACTCCTTGCGGATGTTGTGTTTAAAAGCTGCTAGGGCCTCTGCATTCGGACAGTCAACGATTTGATTTTTCTTTGTTAGGAACCGTGTCCAGAATTGCCTGGCCGATTCCTCTGGCTGCTGAATTATATGGCTCAGGTCATCGGTGTCTGGTGGTCATACATAAGTGCCCTGAAAGTTGTCAAGGAATGCGGCTTCTAGATCTTCCCAACAGCCAATGGACTCTGCTGGCAAGCTGTTGAGCCAATGCCGAGCTGGTCCTTTAAGTTTGAGTGGGAGGTATTTGATTGCGTGTAGGTCATCACCGCGGGCCATGTGGATGTGCAGGAGGAAATCCTCGATCCATACCGCAGGATCTGTCGTGCCGTCGTATGATTCTATGTTTATGGGTTTGAAACCCTCTGGGATTTGATGATCCATTACTTCATCTGTGTAGCATAAAGGGCGTGCGGCACCTCTGTACTGGGCTATATCACGACGCAGCTCCAATGAGTCTTGCCCGCTGTGTTCGGCCCAGCCAGATTTACTTTTACTGTATCCGGCGTGACGTTTATCGTCTCGCATAGTGGCGCGCCCTCGTGATCCGTAGATCGATCTTGCATGTTTTTCTTTGTCCTCCAATACGTCTCGCAGGTCTGGCGTATTTCCCCATGCCTTTTTATTTGAATGGCGTCAGGGTACAGGCTGAGCTTTTGGCTGGAATGCCTCTCTATCGCGGCCACGAGGTCGCCGATCAGCCGCGTCATACGCTTCTTCCTCCAGTCGGGGTAACAACCTGCATTTTGGGTAACTCTTGGAGGGGTGTTCGAGTTTATATTCCTCGGCCGCGAGGACTTCAGTCCATCTATCAGCTAGCAGATCTTGATCACCTTGAAGCTGCCGCTGCTTTTTCTTAAGGCTATTTGCCGTGGCTATAAGCCGGCGCTTGAAGCGCTCTTGTTCGACGGGATCCTCTGGCACGACGAATTCGTCATCGTCGAGGCTTGCCTCGTCTTCGGAGGGGGGCATGTAATTATCATCCTCCACCTCTCTATCTGCCGCTCTCTCTAGAGGGCTGGCCTCTCCATCCTCCTGTCCTAGATCATGCTGGAGGGGATTGTTGCCATCTTCGGTACTATCCGGAGTGTTATTATCTCCTGTGCCGGTATCACCACTTTTGCTTTGGTGGGACTTAGAGCGGCGCCGCTGACGTTGGCGCTTGGGTTGCTTCTTGGAGGGGTCATCCTCCGCTGTCTTGTCGCCATTGCCTTCTTTGGGTGTGTCCACCATGTATATATCGTATGATGAGGTGGCTGTCTAGTGCCCTGTGGGCAGTGGTTCCTCTTCGTCTCCCGCATCGTTGTCCATACCGTCAATGTCTTCGGAGTCAAAGTCGAGCATGTCGGTTAAGTCGTCGACAGTGGGTACTAAGTGGGTGGTGGGTGGGTAGCGAATTTCTTCGTCATCCGCATCCCAATCCTGCCGGACATAGTTCGGCTAGGATCCTCCTGACAAGGAGAGAGACCTTAATGAGTTCAGTATGTCGCCAAAGGGCGAGTGCTGAAAAACATCCGTGGAGGTAAACTCCATGATCGGCGCCCAATCGGATTCGCTAGGAACGGGCGCAGGCGGTTCGGAGTCCGTGGCCGGAGAAGGATCCGGCAGTCTGACAACACGGCTCTCGTGCAGGGTAAGGTCGATGTTTGGCTCGATCGCCGCTGAGGGTAAGGCCTCCGTGGCGGGGTCCATCCACCCATCCATGGACGGCGCAACTGGCTCTGAATTGGGGGTCGGAGCGGTTGCCGGTGCGATCTCCTGAACACTGTCTGATGGTAGAGCTAAATCGTACTCATCATGACCGCGTGACGCACAAGGCAGAGGCTCGAATCCGTCGAAGATCAAGTCTCCGCGGATATCGGTCGTGTAGTTTAAGCTTCCAAACCTGACCTGGTGGCCAGGGGCGTAACTTTCGATCTGCTCCAGATGGCCAAGCGGGTTGGCCCGCAGTGCGAAGCCGCCGAACACAAAGATCTGTCTGGGGAGAAAAGTCTCACCCTGGACTGCATCGCTATCGATGATCGTAGGAGCCATCAAGCCTAACGGCGACGACGCAGAGGAACTCTCAATGAAAGCACCAATGTCGGTGTCAAAACCGGCGGATCTCGGGTAGGGGGTCCCGAACTGTGCGTCTAAGGCGGATGGTAACAGGAGGCAAGGAACACGTTGTTTTACCTAGGTTCGGGCCCTCTTGATGGAGGTAAAACCCTACGTCCTGCTTGATTTATTCTTGATGATATGAGTATTACAAGAGTTGATCTACCACGAGATCGGAGAAGCTAAACCCTAGAAGCTAGCCTATGGTATGATTGGATGTTGTCCTACGGACTAAAACCCTCCGATTTATATAGACACCGGAAAGGGCTAGGGTTACACAAGGTCGGTTACAAAGGAGGAGATATACATATCCGCATTGCCTAGCTTGCCTTCCACGCCAAGTAGAGTCCCATCTGGACACGAGACGAAGTCTTCAATCTTGTATCTTCATAGTCTAACTGTCCGACCAAAGGATATAGTCCGGCTGTCCGGAGACCCCCTAATCCAGGACTCCCTCAGACACTATCTACCAGATATGTGGGCGCCGAGATGAGCAATGGGAGATGATCAGCACCAGGAAGGACAGGTCCATTGCATCATTCATCCAGGAGTTAAACCATCATATTCGTTGCCAGGAAACCAGATGTGTGCAAGCATGATAGATTTGAAGAAGGCGATGACCAGGATCATAGATCTAGAAGAGGAGATTAAGTCTACACGCGATGGATATGAGGAGGAAATGATGATACTTGTGGAGAAGAATGATGACATGACAAGGAAGCTAGGAGTTCTCATGGGAGACCCCGCGCCAGGAGGAGAAGACGACAAACCCAAGGAAATTCGTTCTGAAGACTACATCATCATCGACGACACCGACTCTGACCCCAACGATATGATGATGATTATGAAGATGAAGCTGGAGCAAATATCATGGATTCTTCCACCAATCAAAATTTCTAGTAGACCACCGTATGATCAGTAGTGTTTCCCCATGTATATAGAATAGTCCAAGCACTGTAACGATAGTTAGATCGATTGTATGCCCTTGCTTGATTGATTGAGTGATACTGAAAGTGCAACTATCCCTAGGTGGTTTTGGTAATTCCTAACAACATATAGCTCATTGAGCTAATGCTATTCCAAGATTAATATTTCAGGAAAAGCTCAATGAATGGCATGGCATGGATGAGGAATGTGGACCCCTCAAAATATTAAGGACAAAAAGATTGGCTCAAGCTCAAAGCTCAAGACTCTACATTTTATATTTTAGTGATCCAAGATCATATTGAGTCTATAGGAAAAGCCAATACTATCAAGGAGGGATGAGGTGTTGTTTAATGAGGTTCTTGCTTAATAGTGATCAGTGATATGTTCCAAAACCCTCAACTACCTTCCCACATCCACATATGACCTAAACCAAAAGTCAAACTCGGCCCTACCGATTCTCTCTATCCGGCGCCACCGAGTTTCAAATGTCATAGCCACTGCCACAAACCCTAGGCAAATCGGTCTCACCGATAGGGATTTCGGTCACACCGAGATGGGGTTGTAATCTCTCTGTTTCCCTTCATAAAGTTTCGGTCCTACCGAGATGAGCGATCGGTCCCACCGAGATTGCAATGTAAACTCTCTGTTTCTCTTTCGTAACATTTCGGTCCCACCAAAATGAGCGATCGGTCCCACCGAGTTTACCTAACCAACTCTCTGGTTAGCTTATTACCAAAATCGGTCCCACCGAGTTTGTGTAATCGGTCACACCGAGATTACGTTATGCCCTAACCCTAACCATATCGGTCCTACCGAGTTGCATCTCAGTCCCACCGAAAATCCTAATGGTCACTAGGTTTGCTAAATCGGTCCGACCGAGTTTTTCACTTCGGTCTCACAGAGATTGGTAAATTGTGTGTAACGGTTAGTTTTTGTGTGGAGGCTATATATACCCCTCCACCCACTCTTCATTCGAGGAGAGAGCCATCAGAACATACCTACACTTCCAATACACATTTTCTGAGAGAGAACCACCTACTCATGTGTTGAGGCCAAGATATTCCATTCCTACCATATGAATCTTGATCTCTAGCCTTCCCCAAGTTGCTTTCCACTCAAATCTTCTTTCCACCAAATCCATATCCTATGAGAGAGAGTTGAGTTTTGGGGAGACTATCATTTGAAGCACAAGAGCAAGGAGTTCATCATCAACACACCATCTGTTACTTCTTGGATTGTGGTGTCTCCTACATTTGCTAGGTGTCACTTGGGAGCCTCTGACAAAGATTGTGGAGTTGAACCAAGGAGTTTGTAAGGGCAAGGAGATCGCCTACTTCATGAAGATCTACCGCTAGTGAGGCAAGTCCTTCGTGGGCGATGGCCATGATGGGATAGACAAGGTTGCTTCTTTTTGGACCCTTCATGGGTGGAGCCCTCCGTGGACTCGCGCAACCGTTACCCTCCGTGGGTTGAAGTCTCCATCAACGTGGATGTACGATAGAACCACCTATCGGAACCACGACAAAAAAATCCGTGTCTCAAATTGCGTTTGAATTCTCCAAACCCTTCCCTTTACATTCTTGCAAGTTGCATGCTTTACTTTCCGCTGCTCATAGACTCTTTGCATGCTTGCTTGAATTGTGTTAAGATTGCTTGACTTGTGCTAAGATAGCTAAAATCCACCAAAGACTAAAATTGGGAAAAGGTACGATATGATTGTGTTTGTCTCATGTGCATATGGGTAGTGCTTTCGCCTTAGACCTCATTCTATTCTAATTTCTCCCCTCTAAAACCCATCAGATGCCTCCGAGAGTGACCCCGGTTTTGCTTTCCCACCGGAGCCCACTTAGTTGATCCAGCAACAGAATACACTGATGCAGTTGCTAGTTCAAAATCAGGGTAACAACAACAACAACAACAACAACAACAACAACAACAAAAACAACAACAACAACCCACCGCCACCACCTTTAGTTGACAACTTAGCCCACTTTCTGAGCTTACAGCCGCCGGTGTTTTCTAGTAGCACCGAGCCCATAGTTGCGGATGATTGGCTACGTAGGATTGGAAGGGAGTTAACCACTGCCGGTTGCACAGATGCTGATAAGGTGCGTTTTGCCGCACACCAATTGGATGAACTCGCAGCTGCATGGTGGGAGAATTACACAACCACTTTCCCCATAGCCAATGTTACTTGGGAGCAGTTTCAACAAGCTTTCCGCACAGCTCATGTCTCAACTGGAGCTATGAGCATGAAGAAGCATGAGTTTCGCAACTTGCGCCAGGGAAATCGTACTATGGCCCAGTACATAGATGAGTTTAGCAAGCTATCTCGTTATGCCCCTGATGATGTGGCCACAGATGCCACGAAGCAAGAAAAGTTTATGGAAGGGCTTAATGATGAGATGAGCATGCAGTTGATGGTGGCAATATTTAACAACTACCAGGAGCTGGTAGAAAAGGCTCTTATGATTGAAGGGAAGCAGCAGCAGATTGAGAGCCGCAAGAGGAAGTATGGACAAGGAAAGTACAATTCTGGAGCTCAGCAGAAGCCTCGTTTCACCCCGAACTCGGGAGGATTGACCCATAACCATGGAGGCCACACTCACAATGGAGGTAGTTCGCATAACCATAGCGGCCCCAAGAATGGAAACGGGAATGGAGCAGGCAGTAACCAGAACCTCTCTAACCCAGCCACACTCGCCAAGAAGGATCAAAGTCACATTACCTGTTTCAAGTGCGGGAAGACTGGGCACTACGCCAATGATTGTCCGGAATTGAAGAATGGAAATGGCAATGGAAGCGCTGGGAAGAAGCCCAACCCTTTCAACAGGGGACAAGTGAACCACGTGAACGTGGAGGAGGTTGAAGAGCAGCCTGATGCAGTTATCGGTAAGTTTTTGGTTAAGTCATTTACCTCCCTTGTTTTATTTGATACTGGTGCATCGCATTCATACATTTCAAGGGGATTTGTGGACAAGTTTAAGTTACCCACCTTAGCCCTTAGGACACCCTTGCTAGTGAGCTCACCGGTGCATAGTATATGGCCAGCCGATGGTGCGATCGGATACCCTTAACCATTGGTAACCATGTTTTCCCCTCAGACCTAGTAATTTTGGAATCACAAGGATTGGATGTGATACTAGGAATGGATTGGTTATCGAAGTATGGAGGGAACATTGACTGTGCTAGCAGATCAATTCTACTCACCACCCCGGAGGGAAAAAGGATCAACTATGTATCTAGGCATGCGCCTAGGAGGACTCAAGTAAATTCTCTCTCAGGAGTTGTTCAGGAGGAAGTGCCGGTAGTGAAGGATTACCCTGATGTATTTCCAGAGGAGTTACCAGGCATGCCGCCAGATCGAGATATTGAGTTTTTGATAGAGCTAATGCCAGGCACCGGACCAATATCGAAGAGACCGTACCGGATGCCCGCAAATGATCTGGAAGAGATCAAGAAGCAGATTAAGGAGTTATTGGAGAAAGCTTACATCCGACGAAGTTCATCACCATGGGGAGCACCAGTGCTCTTGGTTGAGAAGAAGGATGGATCATTGAGAATGGTTGTTGATTATCGTGCGTTGAATGAAGTGACGATCAAGAACAAGTACCCACTACCGATGATCAATGATTTGTTTAACCAGCTGCAAGGAGCTAAAGTGTTTTTGAAGATCGATTTGCGATCAGGATATCACTAGCTGAAGATTCGAAAAAGGATATACCAAAAACAACATTCACCATAAGGTACGGGTTATATGAGTATACAGTTATGTCATTTGGACTGACTAACGCCCCTGCCTATTTCATGAGTATGATGAACAAGGTGTTCATGGAGTTCCTGGGTAAGTTTGTCGTGGTGTTTATTGATGATATTTTAGTATACTCGAAGAATGAAGAGGAACACAAGGAGCATTTGCGTTTGGTTCTCGAGAAGCTCAGGGAACATCAGTTATATGCCAAGTTCAGCAAATGTGAGTTCTGGTTGAAGGAAGTTGGATTTCTAGGACATGTTATATCAGGAAAAGGTATAGCAGTGGATCCTACCAAGGTTCAGTCAGTCACCGAGTGGTTGGCACCCACCTCAGTTGGAGAGATCCGCAGTTTTCTTGGACTCGCGGGATACTACCGGAGATTTATTGAGAATTTCTCCAAGATTGCGAAGCCTATGATGGCATTGTTGAAGAAAGATACCAAGTTCCATTGGACAGAGGAATGTGAAGCAAGTTTCTAGGAGTTGAAGAAACGTTTGACTACAACCCCAGTGCTAATCCTGCCGGATATACGCAAGGATTTCCAAGTGTACTGCGACGCCTCACGCTTAGGACTTGGAGGAGTACTTATGCAAGACGGAAGAGTTGTTTCATATGCTTCAACACAACTTCGGCCACATGAGTTAAATTATGCTATGCATGATTTGGAGTTAGCAGCCGTAGTGCATGCGCTCAAGACCTGGAGACATTTTCTTATTGGAAACCGTTGTGATGTGTACACAGATCACAAGAGTTTGAAGTACATTTTTACCTAGAAGGAGCTGAACCTCAGGCAAAGGAGATGGTTGGAGCTCATAAAGGATTATGATATGAAGTTGCACTATCATCCAGGCAAGGCCAATGTCGTAGCAGACGCCTTGAGTCGGAAGGGTTATGCCAATACCGTAGTAACAAGAGGACTGCCAAGGGAGTTAGCAGAAGATCTCAGAGAGCTACGTTTGGAGATAGTTCCTAGAGGTTTTGTTGCGGCATTGGAGGTTCAGTCAACATTGTTGGAAAAGATTAGAGAAGCTCAGAAGTATGACAAAGAGATTGCTGAAATAAAGGAGAAGATGAGTGAAGGAAAAGCCAAAGGTTTTCATGAGGACGAGCACGACACCTTGTGGTTCGAGGACCGTGTTTATGTGCCCAATAATGTAGAGATCAGGAAGTTGATACTTCAGGAGGCCCATGACTCGCCATACTCGATACACCCCAGAAACACCAAGATGTATTTGGATTTGAAGGAGCGTTTCTGGTGGACTGGAATGAAGAAGGATATTGCCGAGTATGTAGCCGTAAGTGATGTATGTCAGAGAGTGAAGGTAGAACATCAGAAGCCAGCAGGACTACTGCAGCCTATGCCGATACACGAATGGAAGTGGAACAAACTTGGCATGGATATTATCACCGGATTACCCAGGACCCGATCGGGATATGATTCTATCTGGGTAGTAGTGGATCGTTTGACCAAAGTCGCTCACTTTATCCCAGTGAAGACCACCTATACAAGTGCGAAGTTGGCCAAGATATATATGACCAGGATTGTATGTCTGCATGGAGTTCCGAGGACCATCGTATCAGATTGAGGAACACAGTTTACTTCAAAGTTTTAGCACCAGCTGCACTAGACTTTGGGTACCAGGCTAGAGTTCAGTACAACTTTTCATCCATAGACAAATGGACAGACCGAGACAGTCAATCAGATTCTGGAGGACATGTTGAGAGCTTGTGCGCTAGATTACGGATCTAGTTGGGATGACAACCTGCCCTACGCGGAGTTCTCATACAACAATAGCTACCAGGCCAGTTTGAAGATGGCACCGTTCGAAGCCCTGTATGGAAGAAGATGTCGAACACCGTTGATGTGGGATGAAGTTGGAGACCGCCAGTTGTTTGGACCGGATTTGATTAAGGAGTCTGAAGAGAAGGTTAAGCTGATTCGAGATAGACTGAAGGTAGCTCAGTCCCGACAAAAGAGTTACGCAGACTCAAAACACAAGGAGGTAGCCTATGAAATCGGAGACAGAGCATATCTGCGAGTGTCACCCCTGTGAGGAGTTAAACGTTTTGGGGTCAAGGGAAAGTTAGCCCCGAGATTTGTAGGACCGTACCGTGTTTTGGAACGCATATGAGAGGTTGCCTACAAGTTGGAGTTACCCGAAGGACTGTCAGGAGTTCATGATGTGTTTCACGTTTCCTAGTTGAAGAAGTGCCATGCAGAGATGGCCGATATTCCTTTGAGAGATACAGTGCCCCTGGAAGCAATTCAGTTGGATAGTGATTTGACATATGAGGAGAAACCTGTCAAAATTCTAGAGTTTGCTAGCCGAGTTACTCGTAGCAAGGTTATCAGTTTTGCAAAGTTCAGTGGAGCTACCATACCGAGGAGGAAGCCACCTGGGAAAGAGAGGATGATCTACGCAAGGACCACCCACACCTATTTTCTAGCCAACCCGAATCTCAAGGACGAGATTCATCTTAAGGTGGGTAGGTTTGTAACATCCCAAATTTTCAATTTGGAATGTTATACATAGGTCATTCATGCATATCATATTTTATTGCATTTCGTTTCACGATCCTCGAAAATCCCAAGCAACTCAAGGACCCACGGAGAGAGTTGGGGATTTCATGTTCTTCATATTTGAATTTTATCAAATATTGAGGCAAGGATCATTTTGGTTTTAATAATTTTTCTCTCCAAAAATGTTTCATATTAAAATATATGTGAGGAGATAATATGACTTCTCCAAAAAAAAGTGAAATATTGGAGGAAAAATATTAAAATCAAATGATAAATTTTATTTGGATTTTATTTCAATTTTATTTGAATTAGGAAAAAATATGCTTTTTCCAAAATTGCATTAGAGGCCTAAATAAAATGTTCACTTTGTCCGAAATATTATTAGAGGACCGCGAAAATTTAATTCATGATTTTGGAGTCCGTTTAGTATTTCTTTTATTTATTTTTCCGCGTCAGGTTTTTTTTAAAAAGAGAGCACCGACCTAACGGGCCGTGCCCGACTAGGACAGCGCCCGGCCGGATTTTTAAGGCGAGGCCCGAGGCCTGCAAAGCCGCCAGCCTCGCCCGAACCCTAGCGCCGCCCGCCTCCCGCCGCGACGCTTCCCGCCGCAGCCGACCCCGCCCACCGCCGCCGGAGCCGCCGCCCGCCGACGCCGAGGTAGCCGCCGCCGCCGTCCGGTTTTCTCAGGAAAACCGTTGGTTTTTTAGAAAACCCTAGATCTAGTTTTTTTAAATAGATTGGTTCGTTCGGTTTTCCGTCGGTTTATTTATTTAGCGGACGTCCGTCCGTATGTTCGTTTTAACGAACGTTGTTCGTCGGTTAGTCGCAGACAGCGAATGTTTGTTCATTAGCCTATTTGTCAGTTTTTCTTTTTTACCAGGGTTTTTCCGCGATTATTTTTGATCATGATTTTTGCCCTAATCTTCGATCTAGTATATCTTTTCGCTCATTTATCCAAATCAGGTGAAACAAGCGCCTAGATCTTCGTCTCAAAGCCCTCTTTCCGTTTAACCAACTTGAACAGGATTTTGGTACTGTAAAATTTGGCTTTAGTCTAGATTAGTAATCAGATAAAACAAACTTAAGGTTTATACCTAACGGGCCGTGCCCGACTAGGACACCGCCCGGCCGGCTTTTTAAGGCGAGGCCCGAGGCCCGCGAAGCCGCCAGCCCCGCCTGAACCCTAGCGCCTCCCGTCGTGATGCCGCCGCCCGCCGCGCCGCTTCCCGCCGGCGCCGACCCCGCCCACCGCCGCCGATCCCGCCGAAGCCGAGTTAGCCGCCACCGTCGTCCGGTTTTCTCGGGAAAACCATTGTTTTTTAGAAAACCCTAGATCTAGTTTTTTTAAATAGATCGGTTTGTTCGGTTTTCCGTCGGTTTATTTATTTAGTGGACGTCCATCCGTACGTTCATTTTAACGAACGTTGTTCATCGGTTAGTCGCAGACAGCGAACATTCGTTCGTTAGCCTGTTCGTCAGTTTTTTCTTTTTCCAGGGTTTTTCCGCGATTATTTCCGATTGTGATTTTTGCCCTAATCTTCGATCTAGTATATGTTGTCGCTCGTTTATCCAAATCAGGTGAAACAAGCGCCTAGATCTTCGTCTTGAAGCCCTCTTTCTGTTTAACGAACTTGAACAGGATTTTGGTACCGTAAAATTTGGCTTTAGTCCATATTAGTAATCGGATCTTGTTTCTTTCGTAGTTTGTGTTTCGTTGCTTTGTTTGATTTGATTTTTTTTTTGCAAATCGGAGTTCTTCAGTTGAACTTTCTGGTTAGATCTTCTTATTTGAGTTTTCGCCGTGCATCTTTGCTTGATTGCTTATGTATGCTATTGTTTGTTTGCGATAGAACACCCGGAGTACGAAGCGTGCTACTACGAGTCACTAGGTTTTGCAGATCGTCAGCAAGGCAAGTAACACATTGATCATACTCTTTCATACCCAGTTTTTATGCATTAGTTACAATCCTCAAACACTGCATGATTAGGATGTGATTAACATGTGGGTATTGGGAAGTAGTTGATGAGGTAGAACCTATTACCTGTTTCATTATCAAACCCTTGGGAGTTACTTCTTCTTTATTCTTATATTGTGATGCTATGCTAGTAGACGTGGATCGGGTTTGAGTGTATCCATGACAGATGTGAGTGTTTAATTAATGGTTCTATTCTAAGGTGGCAACTTTAATACACATCTGGGTGGATTGCTGGTTTTTGGCACCTGGGGTTATACCAGTGTTGTCCTAGGAGATCCCGGGGTTATACCGTGTGATCCTCCTATGGTCCGCCACCCAGGCTCAAAAGGATCATAAGATTATTCATGCTAGAAACTTGTGTGTGCAGCCACAAGCCATTATGGGCTCTGGCATAGTTGAGTAGGTTGCATGACCTCTTCCAGTGGTAGGCTAGCAGATGTAGGGGATGTAGGTTGGTACTGTCTACCCCAGGTTAGAGTTAATGCTTCTGAAAGACCGTGTCTCGGTCATCCGTTTCTCAAACACAATGTAGTGCGAGAAATCCAACGGAGGAGATCGAATCTTGTGGGGAAAAGTGCGCAAACCTCTGCAGAGTGTACAAACTAATCATGGTTAGCCGTGTCCTCGGTTATGGACAACTTGAGTATCTAGTTATTGGATTATCATATGGATCTCATCACTTTAAATTAATTTGTTGGGTTGATAATTACTTTTAATTGGGATTGAGATGGGGGTACCATTCTGAATGTTTCAACCACCATGATAGTTAAATAAAGTATATTCCTTTGTTGTAGGAAAAAATGGCTTTTCACAAAAACATTATAACCATAGAGCCTCCACCAGCCAAATATGCATGTAGTGATAGCATTTACCTGTTCATTAATCTACTATGTTATATTGCCAGCATATTCCATGTGCTGACCCGCTTTCGGGCTGCAACATATCATGTTGCAGAATTTTCAGACTAGGAGTAAGATGCGATAGGTCATTTGTCATGCACTCAGCTATGCCGTTGGAGTTGATGGACTCACTTTATCTTCCAAGTCTTCCGCTGTTATCTTATTTAGATGGCCTTAAGACATATTTATTGTAATAAGTTATCTCTTGAGACATTCGATCTAATAAGCGTGTGGTTGCTACTCTGTTATAAATCCTTCGAGTACTGTGTGTGTCAGCATTACCGATCCAAGGATGACACTGAACACAGAGACTTGACCATCTGAGGTTGGGTCACTACAGTTGCGTTTAATTCTTTCCAATAAATCTCATTTGAATTCAATATCCTTCATCATAAAAGAACCAGTACAAGAAGTATCGAGCATGGATCGATCATTATGAGAAAGCCGAGCATAAAAAATCCGAATAATAATTTCTCTTGAGAGCTCATGATTGGGGCATGAATATAACATTGACTTAAGCCTCCCCCAAGCTTGAGCAATACTTTCTCCTTCACGAGGCCAAAAATTATATATACAATTCCGATCACGATGAACCAGATCCATAGGATAAAACTTCTGATGAAATTCCAATTTCAATCGGTTGTAGTTCCATGATCCAATATCATCACATAGCCTATACCATGTCAATGCCTTTCCGTTCAAAGATAAAGGGAATACCTTATTCTTGACAACATCCCCGGGCAAACCTGCAAGCTTAACTAATCCACAAACTTCATCCACATAGTTTAGGTGCAAATCAGGATGTAATGTTCCGTCTCCTGCATAAGTATTAGCTAGCAGTTTCTCTATCATACCCGAAGGAATTTCATAATAAATATTTTCAATAGGTGCAGTGGGTTGAGGAGAAACTCTTTGCTCTTCCGGTCAAGGTGAAGATACCCCGAACAAGCCCCTCAAAAGATTACTTTTCCATAGTAACAAGTGACACTAAATTTCAGCACACTATATAAATGTTTCCCTACCAAATTCCACTTACCAAAGGCGCTTCACTCCCCGACAAAAGCGCAAGAAAAGAGTCTTTATGACCCACAAGTATAGGGGATCTATTGTAGTCCTTTAGATAAGTAAGAGTGTCGAACCCAACGAGGAGCAGAAGGAAATGACAAGCAGTTTTTAGCAAGGTATTATCTGCAAGCACTAAAATTATCGGCAACAGATAGTTGTGTGATAAGATAATTCATAACAGATAACAAGTAACAAAAGTAAATAAGGTGCAGCAAGGTGGCCCAATCCTTTTTGTAGCAAAGGACAAGCCTGGACTAACTCTTATATAAAGCAAAGCACCCCCGAGGACACATGGGGATTATTGTCAAGCTAGTTTTGATCATGATCATATGATTCGCGTTCCTTACTTTGATAATTTGATATGTGGGTGGACCGGTGCTTGGGTGATGCCCTTCCTTGGACAAGCCTCCCACTTATGATTAACCCCTCTCGCAAGCAGCCGCAACTACGAAAGAAGAATTAAGATAAATCGAACTATAGCATGAAACATATGGATCCAAATCAGCCCCTTACGAAGCAACGCATAAACTAGGGTTTAAGCTTCTGTCACTCTAGCAACCCATCATCTACTTATTACTTCCCAATGCCTTCACCTAGGGTAAATCATGGTGAAGTGTCATGTAGTCGATGTTCACATAACACCACTAGAGGAGAGACAACATACATCTCATCAAAATATCGAACGAATACCAAATTCACATGATTACTTATAACAAGACTTCTCCCATGCCCTCGGGAACAAACGTAACTACTCACAAAGCATATTCATGTTCATAATCAGAGGAGTATTAATTATCATTAAGGATCTGAACATATGATATTCACCAAATAAACAAACTAGCATCAACTACAAGGAGTAATCAACACTACTAGCAACCTGCCATTTCCTCATCGGTTTCTCGCCGCCACCTAGCGATACTACGCATAAACCTAGGTAGCACACAACGCACCGAGGCAACAAGCGCAGCCTGTAGCCCGTCCACCTTTTCCAAGTATGCCAGCCCACCAAAGTGCCACTCTTCCATCAACCTCCTCGACGGGAAACGGGAAGGTGCCACGACCCGTCGAGGCCGAGGCGCTCCCTGACAACGAGATGGATGACACTGTGACGCGCGTCATCGCGAGGGTTGAGCAGACCCTTGGAGCATCGTGCTTCAGCGCCGCGGATGAAGATAGGCATGCCAGCGCTGAGAGGTTACAGATTGCCGCACATGATTGATGGTGCGCCGCAGAGCAAGCTAGGTGCGTCCACGCCGATAGGCTACGGCTCCCCACACAGCGAGACCGTTGGAGCACCGCAAAGCGAGAGGTGTGGTGCGCCGCACAGCAAGAGTGGATCCATCGGCGCTTGCCTGCTATCGACAGGGCGTCGCAGTAGGGTACACGTCCCGTCAGTACCCCCATTCCTCGCTAGGAGTGGGCATAGGTCATTGATACGTCTCCAACGTATCTATAATTTTTGATTGCTCCATGCTATATTACCTACTGTTTTGGACTATATTGGGCTTTATTATCCACTTTTATATTATTTTTGGGACTAACCTATTAACCGGAGGCCTAGCCCAGAATTGCTGTTTTTTGCCTGTTTTAGGGTTTCGAAGAAAAGGAATATCAAACGGAGTCCAAACGGAATGAAACCTTCGGGAACATGATTTTCTCACCGAATACAACTTAGGAGACTTGGACCCTACGTCAAGCCAATTAACAGGAGGCCATGAGGTAGGAGGGCGCGCCTCCCCCCCCCAGGCGCGCCCTCCACTCTCGTGGGCCCCCTGTTGCTCCACCGACGTACTTCTTCCTCCTATATATATCCACGTACCCCAAACGATCAGATACGGAGCCAAAAACCTAATTCCACCACCGCAACTTTCTGTATCCACGAGATCCCATCTTGGGGCCTGTTCCGGAGCTCCGCCGGAGGGGGCATCGATCACGGAGGGCTTCTACATCACCATCCAAGCCCATCCGATGAAGTGTGAGTAGTTTACTTCAGACCTACGGGTCCATATTTAGTAGCTAGATGGCTTCTTCTCTCTTTTTGGATCTCAATACAATGTTCTTCCCCTCTCTCGTGGAGATCTATTTGATCTAATCTTCTTTTTGCGGTGTGTTTGTTGAGACCGATGAATTGTGGGTTTATGATCAAGTCTATCTATGAATAATATTTGAATCTTCTCTGAATTCTTTTATGTATGATTGGTTATCTTTGCAAGTCTCTTCGAATTATCAGTTTGGTTTGGCCTACTAGATTGGTTGTTCTTGCCATGGGAGAAGTGCTTAGCTTTGGGTTCGATCTTGCGGTGTCCTTTCCCAGTGACAGAAGGGGCAGCAAGGCACGTATTGTATTGTTGCCATCGAGGATAACAAGATGGTTTTTTATCATATTGCATGAAACTATCCCTCTACATCATGTCATCTTGCTTAAGGCGTTACTCTATTTTTAACTTAATACTCTAGATGCATGCTGGATAGCGGTAGATGAGTGGAGTAATAGTAGTAGATGCAGGCAGGAGTTGGTCTACTTGTCTCGGACGTGATGCCTATATACATGATCATACCTAGATATTCTCATAACTATGCTCAATTCTGTCAATTGCTCAACAGTAATTTGTTCACCCACCGTAGAATACTTATGCTCTTGAGAGAAGCCACTAGTGAAACCTATGGCCCCCGGATCTCTTTCTCATCATATCAATCTCCATCACTTTATTATTGCTTTGCTTTTACTTTGCTTTTACGTTTTACTTTGCATCTCTATACCAAAAATACCAAAAATATTATTTATCATCTCTATCAGATCTCACTTTCGTAAGTGACCGTGAAGGGATTGACAACCCCTAAGCGCGTTGGTTGCGTTGCGCTATTGTTTTTGTGTAGGTACAAGGGACTCGCGCATAGCCTCCTACTGGATTGATACCTTGGTTCTCAAAAACTGTGGGAAATACTTACGCTACTTTGCTGCATCATCCTCTCCTCTTCGGGGAAATCCAACGCATTGCTCAAGAGGTAGCAGTCATCTGCGCGGTACTTTCACCGGAGGCCGGCCATGCCGTACTTGCATCGGACGCCCGCCGCGCCATTCGCATGGGTCGCGCTGTTCGCCTTGTCCGTGGCACGCTCAATGCCAACGCGCTGGTCGCTAGGCTCGACCGCCTCCTTGGCCCAGGTGTCCACCTAGGCGCAGTAGATGAACATGGCTATCGTATCCTCGAGTTGGTGATCTCCGATGAAATAGCCAACTTGGAGCTCGAGATCGAGCTGCAGATGTACCACGAGCGTGTTGACCGCTTGGACGAATGCCTGCACGAGTTCAGGTAGAGCCAAGAGCTACCGTAGGCAAGGGCGCGTTTATTTTGTTGACTCATGGGAAAGCCGCGCTCAGACTCCTCATCCTACAACCTGGGAGGTGTCTTCAGCCACCTCCCAGACCACCATCGTCATGGGCGCATTTATTTTGTTGACTCATTTCGATGTGGAGTGCTATGTATTCACAACAATCATAATATTGCTTTGTTTATTGCTCTGTTTCAATGTGTGTACTCTATTTGCCGTTCTTATGTGTTTTGTTTCAATGTGTGTATATATGCTTTCCATTCTGTATATGTGGGTGGTAACAGCTAGATACAAATTAGTATACGAAAATAGATAGAAAAATGGAATTAATAATATATATTTATTGTTCATTAGTTCATCACAAAATATATGTAATATCATCACTTATACGTGATGATACTTAACTACCATGTACAATGCATAAAATTAAAAAATGAACAATACTAAAACTAATAATCCCTCTTGGGGACAGTATTCCGGCAGCCCCTCGCCAACAACTCCCTGGTGCGTGGCATCTTCCCAGCGCGGAGGCAGTACTCCGCCGCCTCGGGCTCACAATGCTTGACGTATCGATCTGCCTCTTGCTGGTGGACGAGTGTGAACAATCTTGCCATTTTCTTGGGCACCCACCGGAGCTCCTCGTTAGTGGCACGCTGGAGCTTATCGGCCCACCTCCACGCAGCAATGAGGCACCTAGCTCCTTTGACCTTCCTCGCGAAGTACCCGTCTTCGTACACCTCCTCCGCACGATGACGCGCCCGCCCCCAAAGCTCCACCGTCTCCTTTTTATACCAGGCGGCCTCACGGCCTTCACAGGCCGCCTGGTACCTGGCTTCCTCTTCTGCCATCTCCTTCTTGAATGCCACTTGCCTGGCTTTCTTAGCCGGCGACAACGATTTCCACAGACAAAGATTGTACTGGCCTCAAAACCACTCCAAAGTTGGGGGGTCCGGCGCAACCTCATCCGCTGGCCCGTAGGGGTCCTCCTCGTCACTGCACTTCAACTGAACGTCCCCGGGGGTGGCGCCTCCTCGTTGGTGCATGGGCAGATCGATGGTGCCATGGCAGAGATTTGTGTGTGTGAGAGAGGGCAAGCGAGGGAAGGATGTAGATGAGAATGTAGGCGGGACAACATGAGCAATGTAGTATTTATTGGCGGCCGGATTCTAGATCGATGGGAACACTACACACGTCGGTCGCTGGAATTTATGAGTACTGTAGTTTGAATTGCACACTATTCCCGCAGCAAAGCCGTGTGTGAACTTAATAGCTGACGGTTTCCAATACAGAACCACGTCTGATTAATAACCCGTGCGACTCACCTTCGAAACCTCGAGGCGCGAAATAGAGTGCCACTTTTGTGGGCCCTAGTTGTCTTGCCAGATATATACATTTTCTTTCCTCATATAGGGGACGAATGCTTATTTTGTGTTACCATGGCACTCCATGAATGTATCCAAGCCGTGACATCAATATGTTTGAAAATTCCAATTAAGTTGCACACAAGAAGTACACAAATATGATTTTTCAAACCGTTATGGTTAGCCATTGCATGTACATGTAGTTCAAATTTGAATTACGATCATTAAATGGCTAGGAAATCACTTAAATGTCTTAAAAAGGTCAAATGACCCCTAGAATTTTCCAAAATTTGACCTTATAGTTGTATTAGTGCATGTTAACTATAGAAAAAATTTGAAGGCCATAAGAGGAAGCCATCGCCGGTTCGTCATCAAACATGCATTGTGCCCTCTCAGAACCACACCCCTTCTAGTGAGTTGTTCCGATTTGTGAGGGGTGTGTGTTCAAATTTTCGTCAAACAGGCCAATTTTTTTACCACACCATCGTGGCGCCATGCCATTACGTCAAGCAAAGTTTCATGTGCTTCTGATCATTTTTAATTTTTTGGAATTTAAATGCCATGGCATGCACTCGATGCTTTGTATCCAAGCCATGACATCAATATGTTTGAGAATCTTCCAATTTACTGCACATGGAATTAATTTTCACACAAGTACACAAATATGATTTTTCAAAACCGTTATGGTTGGCTATTGCATGTACATGTAAGTCAAATTTGAATTACGATCATTAAATGGCTAGAAAATCACTTAAACTATCTTAAAGGTCAAATGACCCCTGGATTTTTCTAAATTTTGACATGACAGTTGTATTAGTGCATGTTTACTGTAGACAATTTTTGAAGGCCATAAGAGGAAGCTATCTCCGGCTCGTCATCAAAGATGCATTGTGTCCTCTCAGATCCACGAGCCTTCTAGTAAGTAGCTCCGGTTTGTGAGGGGTATTTGTCCAAAGTTTCGTTAAACATACCAATTTTTTAACACACCATCCTGGTGGCATGCCATTAGGTCAAGCAAGGTTTCATGTATTTCTGATAATTTTTTATTTTTTTGGAATTTAAATGCCATGACACTCCATGCTTGTGTCCAAGCCGTGACACCAATATGTTTGAAAATTCTTTCCAATTTACTGCACATAGAATTAACTCGCACACAACAAGTACACAAATATGATTTTTCAAACCGTTATGGTTAGCTGCTGCATGTACATGTAGTTCAAATTTGAATTACGGTCATTAAATGGCTAGAAAATCACTTAAATGTCTTAAAAAGGTCAAATGACCCCTGGAACTTTCCAAATTTTGACATGATAGTTGTATTAGTGCACGTTAACTATAGAAATTTTTTGAAGTCCATAAGAGGAAGCTATCGCCGGTTCGTCATCAAAGATGCATTGTGTCCTCTCGGAACCACGAGCCTTCTAGTGAGTAGCTCCGGTTTATGAGGGGTGTGTGTCCAAAGTTTCGTCAAACATGCCAGAAAAAATTACCACAGCATCCTAGTGGCATGCCATTACGTCAAGCAAGGTTTCATGTATTTCTGATCATTTCTTAATTTTTTGGAATTTAAATGCCATGGCACTCCATGCTTGTGTCCAAGCCGTGACACCAATATGTTTGAAAATTCTTTCCAATTTACTGCACATGGAATTAACTCGCACACAAGTACACAAATTTGATTTGTCAAACCGTTATGGTTAGCTGTTGCATGTACATGTAGTTCAAATTTGAATTGCGGTCATTAAATGGCTAGAAAATCACTTAGATGTCTTAAAAAGGTCAAATGACCCCTAGAAATTTCCAAATTTTGACATAGCAGTTGTATTAGTGCATGTTAACTATAGAAAAATTTGGAAGACCATAAGAGGAAGCTATCTCCGGTTCGTCATCAAATATGCATTGTGCCCTCTCGGAACCACGAGCCTTCTAGTTAGTTGCTCCGGTTTGTGAGGGGGTCCAAACTTTCGTCAAACAGGCCAATTTTTTACCACACCATCTTGGTGCCATGCCATTACGTCAAGCAAGATTTCATGTGCTTCTCATCATTTTTAATTATTTGGAATTTCAATGCCATGGCACTCGATGCTTTGTGCCCAGGCCATGACACCAATATGTTCGAAAATTTTGTCCAATTTACTTCACATGGAATTACTCGCACACAGGCATTCAAATATGAATTTTCAAACCATTATGGTTAGTTGTTGCATGTTGATGACCCACAAGTATAGGGGATAAATTGTATCTCTTTTCGATAAGTAAGAGTGTCGAACCCAATGAGGAGCAGAAGGAAATGACAAGTGGTTTTCAGCAAGGTGATGTCTGCAAGTGCTGAAATTGTAAGTAACAGAGTAGTTTGATAGCAAGATAATCTATAATGAGCAAGTAACGATAGTAGTAACAAAAGTTCAACAAGGTAGCCCAATCCTTTTGAGGCAAAGGACAGGCCAAAACAGTCTCTTATGATAAGCAAAGCGTTCTTGAGGGTACACGGGATTCTCATCTAGTCACTTTTATCATGTTGGCTTAATTCGTGTTCGGTACTTTGATAATTTGATATGTGGGTGGACCGGTGCTTAGGTGTTGTTCTTACTTGAACAAACACCCTACTTATGATTAGCCCTCCTGCAAGCATCCACAACTACGAGAAAAGTATTAAGAATAAATTCTAACCATAGCATTAAACTTTTGGATCCAATCGGTCCCTTACGGAATAGCGCATAAACTGGGGTTTAAGCTTCTGTCACTCTCGCAACCCATCATCTAATTGATACTCCACAATGCATTCCCTTAGGCCCAAATATGGTGAAGTGTCATGTAGTCGACGTTCACATGACACCACTAAGGGAATCACAACATACATACTATCAAAATATCGAACACATATCAAGTTCACATGATTAC
Organism: Triticum urartu; assembly: GCF_003073215.2. Lineage (NCBI taxonomy): Eukaryota > Viridiplantae > Streptophyta > Magnoliopsida > Poales > Poaceae > Triticum > Triticum urartu. The sequence goes on along the minus strand of NC_053028.1, from coordinate 495,156,290 downwards.
TTGCAACATGATTTCTCTCGTGACCTCAAGAACAAAAGTAACTACTCCCAAATGATAATCATGCTCAAGATCAGAGGGGTATTAAATAGCATATTGGATCTGAACATATAATCTTCCACCAAATAAACCATATAGTAATTAACTACAAGATGTAATCAACACTACTAGTCACCCACAAGCACCAATCTATAGTTCCGGTAACAAGATTGAACACAAGAGATGAACTAGGGTTTGAGATGAGATGGTGCTGTTGAAGATGTTGATGGAGATTGCCCTCCCCAAGATGGGAGAGTTGTTGGTGATGATGATGACGATGATTTCCCCCTCTGGAAGGGAAGTTCCCCTGGCGGAATCGTTCCGCCAGAGGGCAAAAGTGCTCCTGCCCAAGTTCCGCCTCGAGACGGCGGCGCTCCATCCCGAAAGTCCTCTCCTTTTTTTGTAGGTCAAAGTGACTTATATACCAGAAGATGGGCACCGGAGGTAGGCCTGGGTGAGCACAACCCACCAGGACGCGCTTGGGCTCCCTCGCGCACCCAGGTGGGTTGTGCCCACCTGGTGGGCCTCCTCTGGTAGTTATTTGCTCTAATATTCCTCAAATATTCCATAAAAATTCTCCGTGAAGTTTCAGCTTATTTGGAGTTGTGCATAATAGGTAGCCTGACGTAGCTTTTCCAGGTCCAGATTTCCAGCTGCCGGAATTCTCCCTCTTTGTGTATACCTTGCATATTATGAGAGAAACGACATTAGAATTACTCCAAAAAGCATTATTATGGATAAAACCATTATAAATAACAGTAATAAAACATGATGCAAAATTGACGTATCAACTCCCCCAAGCTTAGACCTCGCTTGTCCTCAAGCGAAAACCGAAATCGAAAAACATGTCCACATGCTTAGAGAGAGAGGTGTCGATAAAAACAAAATACAGATATGGAAGCTTCATGTAGATTATTATAACAGCAACAAATCTAAACATAAGACTTTTATCATAGAACTTTTATCACAGACTTCTCATGAATGAGTGACAATTCATCACACTATTGAAGTATAAAGCAAAAACTCTATTAGAAACTAACAAACTATGTTCTTAGTTAACTTTGCAACTACAATTCATCATCTTTTCAGGAAGGGTCACGTATCGGAGCCTTTAGGAAAGCCCACATACTCAACCATCATATAGTCTTCTATGATTGCTAACACTCACCATGTACACATGAGCGAAATATTTCAACCGGACACATAAAAAGATAGGGGCTTATAGTTTCGCCTCCTAACATATTCACCTCAAGGGTGATGTCAACAATAATAACTCATGCTATCTATATTCAACTGGACATATGTGCCTAGATCTTTTCTCACCACATTATGCTTGCCAAAGGAGAAAAATAAAAAGGAATAGAAGAAAAAACTTTGACTCTTTGCATAAAACTAAATACATAAAAGTAAAAGATAGGCCCTTCGCAGAGGGAAGCAGAGGTTGCCATGCACTTATTTGTTTGTATGCTCGACCCCTTAGTGCAAAAGAACGTCATGTTGCATTGCCCCTTGTGATAGTGACCTTTATTATGCAGTCTGTCACTTTTATTCTTCACCATCACAAGTTCATGCAACGCTCAATTTTCTCTTACACTAAATGATCTCACACTTTTAGAAGCAATTTTTATTGCCTTTTTGCACCAATGGAAACTTACTTGAGGGATCTTGCTCAATCCCTAGGTAGGTATCGTGGACACTCGAAAATAAGATTTGGGTTTAGGGGTTTTTGGATGCACAAGTAGTGTCTCTACTTAGTGCGGAATTTTTGGCTAGCAAAGATAGGGGGCAAGCACGACATGTTAAAGGATCTATGACAATATGAATTCTATGTGAATATAAACAAACATAAACCATTAAGTTGTCTTCCTTGTCCAACGTCAAGAATTTTGGCATATAATATTGTAATGAGGGCTCACAATCACAAAAGATTTCTAGGATAGTATATTTATACGTGAATCTTCTCTCCCATTATTAATTCTTTCATGAGTTGCATCGTTGACTAATGCTATGTTTGTCAATCTCCAATAAAATTTCCTACTTATACTTTTCCTTATGTGGTGTCATCACCTATCGTAAGATTAGTATCTGATCTTTTTGATTTATTTCCTTTCTTTCATTTATTTCCTTTCTCTTTTTCTTCCTTATTTATTTTACTTGCAACATGAAAGTAAAGAAATCAAAAACTCAAACTAAACTTTATTATATATCTTGCACATGATTACAAGGATAGATCACTAAGAAAACTCTCAAAGACAGGATCGAACTAAACATTTATTCATCTAAAGCAAAATATTGAACTATAATGAGTAAAGGCAAAAAGATAGTGGGATGATACGATACCGTGGCACCTCCCCCAAGCTTGGCGGAAGCCAAGGGGAGTGCCCATACCCGATACTCAATTCTCTTTTGGTGGTGAAGAAGATGATGGTGATGAAGAAGAGATCTTGTCCCCGGATTTCCATGGCAGTGGTCCACCATCATAAGAGGAGGAGTGAGTCTCACGAGTCCTGCAACCAGCAGCCAAACTCATACCTTTAAACCTCGCCTCATATTCAAAGACTTGGTTTTGGAGGTCATAGATCTGGCTTTGGAGGAAGTTGATTTGCTCATTGAGGGTGAAGATGATGTCCTTCAAGGGTTTGCCATCCACCTTGAGATCACGGGAGAGGTCCGTGATCAGGGTGATTGGCGTTGAGTCCACGCTCCACCATCCCCTTGCACCGGAAGACGTCTTGCTCCATAGCTTCAAGTCTAGCCTCCATGGTTCCCGTCCCCTGGGGACATGGCACGTCGAGGAGGTGAAGCACCCCCTCATGCATCTGGATGACCTAAGGGTGCTGTACCACCTCTCGAAGGTATGGGTTGATGACGTTCTTGAAGAATTTGTCCTTGGAGGAGCTTGAAGCAGCCATGGTAAATGGAATCTGACAGAAAACAGCAAGGAAAAGAAAACATAAGATTTCTCCGTGATACGGTGGTTAACAGGTTCGGGAAGTATATATAGTTTTTTATCTTGGGGGACAAGCAAACGGAAGAAAAACGGAGTCCGGAAGGTGTCCTAGGTGGGTTGTGCCCACCGGGGTACGCTTCCCGGTAGTTTCTTATTTTCCTATTTCTCTAAATATTCCAAAACTGACAAAAAATATTTTTGCGGATTTTTCGGAGTCCGTTTACCTACCGTATCATGTACCTCCTTATTTTCACGATTCTGGAGTGTTCTGAAAGGATTCTTTTATGTGTTCTTCCGATGTCAAAGTTTGGATAATATTACTTTCAACATTAATGGGCGTCCCTGAGATATAATGTTTTATTCGTTGCCCGTTGATAACCTTCGGGTTAGTACCTTCGGAATTATTTATTTTGATGGCTCTAGACTGATAAACCACCTCGATAACTGATACGTCCATTTTGCATCATGCTTTTATATCGATATTTATTGCATTATGGACTGTTATTTCACTTTATTTCACAATACTTATGGCTATTCTCTCTTATTTTACAAGGTTTACATAAGGAGGGAGAATGCCGGCAGCTGGAATTCTGGGCTGGAAAAGGAGCAACTATTAGAGACCTATTCTGCGCAACTCCAAAAGTCCTGAAACTTCACGGAACATCTTAAAATAAATAAAGAAAAATCCTAGCCAAAGATCAAGGCCAGGGGGCCCACACCCTTCTCACGAGGGTGGGGGGCGCCTCCCCCCTAGGGCGCGCCCCCTACCTCGTGGGCCCCCTGGTGGCTCTCTGACGTCCATCTTCTCCTATATGAAGTCTTTCGATGAGAAAAAAACAAGAAGGAACTTTTCGGGACGAGACTCCGCCGCCACGAGGAGGAACCTTGGCGGAACCAATCTAGAGCTCCGGTAGAGCTGTTCTGCTGGGGAAACTTCCCTCCCGGAGGGGGAAATCATCACCATCGTCATCACCAACGCTCCTCTCATCGGGAGAGGGCAATCTCCATCAACATCTTCACCAGCACCATCTCATCTCCAAACCCTAGTTCATCTATTGTATCCACTTCTTGTCTCAAAGTCCGGGATTGGTGCTAGTAGGTTGCTAGTAGTGTTGACTACTCCTTGTAGTTGATGCTAGTTGGTTTATTTGGTGGAAGATCATATGTTCAGATCCTATATGCATATTATTACCCCTCTGATTATGAACATGAATATGCTTTGTGAGTAATTACGTTTGTTCCTGAGGACAAGGGAGAAGTCTTGCTATTAGTAGTCATGTGAATTTGGTATTCGTTTGATATTTTGATAAGATGTATGTTGTCTAGCCTCTAGTGGTGTTATGTGAACGTCGACTACATAACACTTCACCATTATTTGGGCCTAAAGGAAGGCATTGGGAAGTAATAAGTAGATGATGGGTTGCTAGAGTGACAGAAGCTTAAACCCTAGTTTATGCGTTGCTTCGTAAGGGGCTGATTTGGATCCACATGTTTCATGCTATGGTTAGGTTTACCTTAATACTTTTGTTGTAGTTGCAGATGCTTGCAATAGAGGGTAATCATAAGTGGGATGCTTGTTCAAGTAAGAACAGCACCCAAGCACCGGTCCACCCACATATCAAATTATAAAAGTATCGAACGCGAATCATATGAATATGATGAAAACTAGCTTGACGATATTCCCATGTGTCCCCGGGAGCGCTTTTCCTATTATAAGAGTTTGTTCCGGCTTGTCCTTTGCTACAAAAAGGATTGGGCCACCTTTCTACACTTTATTTACTTTTTTTACTTGTTGCTCGTTACAATCTATCTTATCACAAAACTATCTGTTACCACTTATTTCAGTACCTGCAGAGAATACCTTGCTGAAAACCGCTTATCATTTCCTTCTGCTCCTCGTTGGGTTCAACACTCTTACTTATCAAAAGGACTACGATAGATCCCCTATACTTCTGGGTCATCAAGACTCTTTTCTGGCACCGTTGCCGGGGAGTGTAGCGCCTTTGGTAGGTGGAATTTGGTAAGGAAAAATTTATATAGTGTGCTGAAATTTACTGTCACTTGTTACTATGGAAAGTAATTCTCTAAGGGGCTTGTTCGGGGTATCTTCACCCCGTCCAGTAGAGCAAAGAGTTGCTCCTCAACCTACTGAACCTATTGAAAATGAAACTCCTTTTGAATTTCCTTCGGGTATGATGGAAAAACTGCTAGCTAACCCTTTTACAGGAGATGGAACAAAGCATCCTGATGAGCACTTAATATATGTGGATGAAGTTTGTGGATTATTTAAGCTTGCAGGTATACCCGATGATGTTGCTAAGAAGAAGGTCTTCCCTTTATCTTTGAAGGGAGATGCATTTATATGGTATAGGCTATGTGATGATATGAGATCATGGGACTATAAAAGATTGAAGTTAGAATTTCATCAAAAGTATTACCCTATGCATCTTGTTCATTGTGATCGCAATTATATATATAATTTCTGGCCTCGCGAAGGAGAAAGCATCGCTCAAGCTTGGGGGAGGCTTAAATCAATGTTATATTCAGGCCCCAATCATGAGCTCCCGAGAGAAATAATTATGCAAAGTGTTTATGCTCGGCTTTCAGAAAACAATCGCACCATGCTCGATACTTCTTGTGCTGGCTCTTTTATGATGAAGACTATTGAATTCAGATGGAATTTATTGGATAGAATTAAACGCAAATCTGAAGATTGGGACCTCGGCAAGGTAAGGAGTCAGGTATGGCACCTAAGTTTGATTGTGTTAAACCTTTTATGGATACCGATATTTTCCGTAAGTTTAGCACTAAATATGGACTTGACCCTGAGATAGTATCTTCTTTCTGTGAATCTTTTGCTACTTATGTTGATGTCCCTAAGGAGAAGTGGTTTAAATATCATCCTCCCATAGAAGTAAAAGTAGATGCACCTATTAAAGTTGAAGAAAAGACTGTCACTTCTAATGATCCTATTATTGCTACTTCTTATGTTGAGAAACCACCTTTCCCTGTTAGAATAAAGGATCATGCTAAAGCTTCAACTGTTGTTCGTAAAAGCAATATTAGAACTTATACACCTCCTGAGCAAGTTAAAGTAGAACCTAATATTGCTATTGTTAAGGATCTCTTGTCTGATAATATTGATGGGCATGTTATTCAGTTCGAAGGTGAAACTACTAGAATTGCTAAACCTTGTGCTAAAGATAAACATAGACCTGTGGTAGGCGTGCCTGTTATTTCTGTTAAAATAGGAGATCATTGTTATCATGGCTTATGTGATATGGGTGCTAGTGCTAGTGTAATACCTATTGACTTATACAAAGAAATTATGCATGACATTGCACCTGTTGAGTTAGAAGAAATTGATGTTACTATTAAACTAGCTAATAGAGATACTATTTTACCAATGGGAATTGTTAGAGATGTTGAAGTCTTGTGTGGGAAAACTAAATATCCTGCTGATTTTCTTGTTCTTGGTTCCCCACAAGATAGCTTTTGTCCCATTATATTTGGTAGACCCTTCTTAAACACTGTTAATGCTAGGATAGATTGCGAAAATAATGTTGTTACTATTGTCTTGGATGATATGGTTCATGAGTTTAATTTCTCTAAATTTAGTAAACAACATCGCGAGGAAGAATTACCTAGTAAAGATGAAATTATTGGTCTTGCTTCTATTGTCGTACCTCCTAGTGATCCTTTAGAACACTATTTGCTAGACCATGAAAATGATATGTTCATGGATGAAAGAAGGGAAATAGATGAAGTATTCTTTAAACAGGAACCTATTCTGCAACACAATTTGCTTGTTGAAATTTTAGGGGATCCTCCTCCACCCAAGGGCGATCCCCATGTTTGAGCTTAAACCTTTGCCTGATAATCTTAAATATGCTTATCTTGATGAAAAGAAGATATATCCTGTTATTATTAGTGCTAACCTTTCAGAGCATGAAGAAGAAAGATTATTGAAAACTCTGAAGAAGCATCGTGCTGCTATTGGATATACTCTTGATGATCTTAAGGGCATTAGTCCCACTCTATGTCAACATAAAATAAATTTGGAAGCAGATGCCAAACCAGTTCGTGATCCTCAACGACGTCTGAATCCTAAAATGAAAGAAGTGGTAAGAAAAGAAATACTCAAGCTTCTGGAGGCAGGTATAATTTATCCCGTTGCTGATAGTGAGTGGGTAAGTCCTGTCCATTGTGTCCCTAAGAAGGGAGGTATTACTGTTGTTCCTAATGATAAAGATGAATTGATTCCACAAAGAATTATCACAGGTTATAGGATGGTAATTGATTTCCGCAAATTAAATAAAGCTACTAAGAAAGATCATTACCCCTTACCTTTTATTGATCAAACGCTAGAAAGATTATGCAAACATACACATTATTGCTTTCTAGATGGTTATTCTGGATTCTCTCAAATACCCGTGTCGGCTAGAGATCAATCAAAGACTACTTTTACATGCCCTTTTGGTACTTTTGCTTATAGACGTATGCCTTTTGGTTTATGTAATGCACCTGCTACCTTTCAAAGATGCATGATGGCTATATTCTCTGACTTTTGTGAAAAGATTTGTGAGGTTTTCATGGACGACTTTTTATGTCTATGGTTCCTCTTTTGATGATTTCTTGAGCAATCTTGATCGAGTTTTGCAGAGATGTGAAGAAACTAATCTTGTCTTGAATTGGGAAAAGTGCCACTTTATGGTTAATGAAGGTATTTTCTTGGGGCATAAAGTTTCTGAAAGAGGTATTGAAGTTGATAAAGCCAAGGTTGATGCTATTGAAAAGATGCCATGTCCCAAGGACATCAAAGGTATAAGAAGTTTCCTTGGTCACGCCAGATTTTACAGGAGGTTCATTAAGGACTTCTCAAAAATTTCTCGGCCTCTGACTAATTTATTGCAAAAAGATATACCATTTGTCTTTGATGATGATTGTGTAGAAGCATTTGAAATACTTAAGAAAGCATTAGTCTCTGCACCTGTTGTTCAGCCACCCGATTGGAATTTACCCTTTGAAATTATGTGTGATGCTAGTGATTATGCTGTAGGTGCTGTTCTAGGGCAAAGAGTTGATTAGAAATTAAATGTTATTCATTATGCTAGTAAGACTCTAGACATTGCTCAAAGAAATTATGCTACTACTGAAAAAGAGCTTTTAGCAGTTGTATTTGCTTGTGATAAGTTCAGATCTTATATTGTTGATTCTAAAGTAACTATTCACACTGATCGTGCTGCTATTAAATATCTTATGGAAAAGAAAGATGCTAAACCTAGACTTATTAGATGGGTTCTCTTGCTACAAGAATTTGATTTGAATATTGTTGATAGAAAGGGAGCTGAGAACCCCGTTGCAGACAACTTGTCTAGGTTAGAGAATGTTCTTGATGACCCACTACCTATTAATGATAGCTTTCCTGATGAACAATTAAATGTTATAAGTACTTCTCGTAGTACTCTATGGTATGCTGATTATGCTAATTATATTGTTGCTAAGTTTATACCACCTAGCTTGACATACCAACAAAAGAAAAAAAATTCTATGACTTGAGACATTACTTTTGGGATGACCCACATCTTTATAAAGAAGGAGTAGATGGTGTTATTAGATGTTGTGTACCTGAGCATGAACAGGAACAGATCTTGCGCAAGTGTCATTCCGAATCTTATGGAGGACACCACGCTGGAGACAGAACTGCACATAAGGTATTGCAATCTGGTTTTTATTGGCCTACTCTCTTCAAGGATGCCCGTAAGTTTGTCTTGTCTTGTGATGAATGTCAAAGAATTGGTAATATTAGTAGACGTCAAGAAATGCCTATGAATTATTCACTTGTTATTGAACCATTTGATGTTTGGGGCTCTGATTATATGGGACCTTTTCCTGCCTCTAATGGATACACACATATTCTAGTTGCTGTTGATTACGTTACTAAGTGGGTAGAAGCTATTCCAACTAGTAGTGCTGATCACAACACTTTTAAAATGCTTAAGGAAGTTATTTTTCTGAGGTTTGGAGTCCCTAGATATTTAATGACTGATGGTGGTTCACACTTTATTCATGGTGCCTTCCGTAAAATGCTTGCTAAATATGATGTTAATCATAGAATTGCATCTCCGTATCACCCATAGTCTAGTGGTCAAGTAGAGTTGAGCAATAGAGAGCTCAAATTAATTTTGCAAAAGACTGTTAATAGGTCTAGAAAGAATTGGTCCAAGAAACTTGATGATGCATTATGGGCTTATAGAACTGCATACAAAAATCCTATGGGTATGTCTCTGTATAAAATGGTTTATGGAAAAGCATGTCACTTACCTCTCGAACTAGAACATAAGGCATATTGGGCTATTAAAGAGCTTAACTATGATCTCAAACTTGCTGGTGAAAAGAGGTTATTTGATATTAGCTCACTTGATGAATGGAGAACCCAAGCTTATGAAAATGCCAAGTTGTTTAAAGAAAAAGTTAAAAGATGGCATGACAAAAGGATACAAAAGCGTGAGTTTAATGTAGGTGATTATGTATTGCTATACAACTCTCGTTTAAGATTTTTTGCAGGAAAACTTCTCTCTAAATGGGAAGGCCCCTATGTTATCGAAGAGGTCTATCGTTCTGGTGCCATAAAAATCAACAACATCGAGGGCACAAATCCGAAGGTGGTAAATGGTCAAAGAATTAAACATTATATCTCAGGTAATCCCATAAATGTTGAAACCAATATTATTGAAACCGTAACCCCGGAGGAATACATAAGGGACACTTTCCGGAACGTTTCAGACTCCGAAAAGGAATAGGTATGTGGTACGGTAAGTAAACCGACTCCAAAACAATTTTTAATGCAATATTTCTACGTTTTGGAATATTTAGAAAAATAGAAAAATAAGTAGCAGTCCGGGAAGGACACGAGGGCCCCACGAGGGTGGTGGGCGTGCCCTACCCCCCGGGCGTGCCCCCTACCTCGTGAGCACCTCGTGTGCCTTATGGACTCCGTTTTCTTGCACGATATGTATTTTGGTCGGTAAAAATTCATTATATATTCTCCTGAAGGTTTTGACTCCCGCATCATCAACAACACCTCCACCTTCTTCACCGACAAAGGAGATATAATTACATGGGTATGGGCACTCCCCTTGGCAACTGCCAAGCTTGGGGGAGGCGCCCCGGTATCGTATCACCATCACAACTCCTATCTTTACCGTTTTTCTTAGTTCGATCCTATTAGTAGTATCTTGATCTAGTAGAATAAAGTTTATGGCATGATCTAGTTTTGAGTTTTGCTTTATGATCTCTCTTTGTAATCGATTCCGTGAGCTATATATAATAAAGATTAGTGTTGAGTCAAGGGCTTGATTATTTTGCCATGATCTTGGGTGAATAAAAGAAAAGAGAAAAGGAATAAAAAGAAACAAAGAGTTCATATTGATCTTATTGAGAGTAATGACTTCACATAGAAAGAGTATGATGATTAAAAGTGTTGGGAGTTGGCAGACATAGCTTTGGTCATTGTTGCAATTAATAGGAAGTAATAAGGAAAGAGAGGTTTTCACATATAGATATATTATCATTGACATCTTTTATGATTGGGAGCACTCATTAAAATATGACTTGCTAAAGAGTTGATGTTGGACAAGGAAGACAACGTAATGAGTTATGTCTTTCTTATATTTGAGATAAAGTATGTTGTCATGGATCCTCTAACTTGTTGAGCTTGCCTTTCCCCCTCATGCTAGCCAAATTCTCAGCACCAAGTAGAAATACTACTTGTGCTTCCAAATACCCTTAAACCAGTTTTGCCATGAGAGTCTACCATATCTACCTATGGATTAAGTAAGATCCTTCAAGTAAGTTGTCATCGGTGCAAAGCAATAAAAATTGCTGTAAATATGTATGATTGATTGGTGTGGGAGAAATAAGCTTTATACGATCTTGTGATGTGGAAGTAATAAAAGCGACGGACTGCATAATAAAGGTTCATATCACAAGGGGCAATATAAAGTGACGTTCTTTCAGATTGAGATTTTACGCATCCAACCATAAAAGCGCATGGCAACCTCTGCTTCCCTCTACGAAGGGCCTATCTTTTATTATTATCTTCTACCTTATGCAAGAGTCACGGTGATCTTCACCTTTCCTTTTTCATTTTATCCTTTGGAAAGCTCAGCATGTTGGAAAGAACATGATATATATATATATCTAATTGGATGTAGAGGAGCATGAACCATTATTGTTGACATTACCCTTGATGTAAAAGGTTGTGGGGCAAAACTATAAGCCCCTATCTTTCTCTATGTCCGATTAAAACTTCATAACCACAAGTATTGCGTGAGTGTTAGCAATTATGAAGGATTAAATGATAGTTGAGTATGTGGACTTGCTTTTTAGCTCTGACATAGACTCTTTCCGATGTTATGATAAATTGCAATTGCTTCAATGACTGAGATTATAGTTTGTCGGAGCCCAATAAGGTTTATGATTTATACTTCTGCATTGTGAATAGATCATCACTTGAACATAAGTAATCATATGACAAAATCTATATATGTTGCTGTTATGAGAATAATCATGATGCCTTCATGTCCGTATTTTATTTTTATCGACGCCTCTATCTCTAAACATGAGGACATATTTATTGTTATCGGCTTTTCGCTTGAGGACAAGCGAGGTCTAAGCTTGGGGGAGTTGATACGTCCATTTTGCATCATGCTTTTATATCGATATTTATTGCATTATGGACTGTTATTTCACTTTATGTCACAATACTTATGGATATTCTCTCTTATTTTACAAGGTTTACATAAGGAGGAAGAATGCCGGCAGCTAGAATTCTGGGCCGGAAAAGGAGCAAATATTAGAGACCTATTCTGCGCAACTCCAAAAGTCCCGAAACTTCACGGAACATCTTAAAATAAATAAAGAAAAATCCTCGCCAAAGATGAAGGCCAGGGGGCCCACACCCTTCTCACGAGGGTGGGGGGCGCCCCCCCTAGGGCGCGCCCCCTACCTCGTGGGCCCCCTGGTGGCTCTCCGACGTCCATCTTCTCCTATATGAAGTCTTTCGATGAGAAAAAAAATAAGAAGGAACTTTTCGGGACGAGACTCCGCCGCCACGATGCGAAACCTTGACGGAACCAATCTAGAGCTCCGACAGAGCTGTTCTGCCGGGGAAACTTCCCTCCCGGAGGGGGAAATCATCACCATCGTCATCACCAACGCTCCTCTCATCGGGAGAGGGCAATCTCAATCAACATCTTCACCAGCACCATCGCATCTCCAAACCCTAGTTCATCTCTTGTATCCACTTCTTGTCTCAAAGTCCGGGATTGGTGCTAGTAGGTTGCTAGTAGTGTTGACTACTCCTTGTAGTTGATGCTAGTTGGTTTATTTGGTGGAAGATCATATGTTCAGATCCTATATGCATATTATTACCCCTCTGATTATGAACACGAATATGCTTTGTGAGTAATTACGTTTGTTCCCGAGGACAAGGGAGAAGTCTTGCTATTAGTAGTCATGTGAATTTGGTATTCGTTTGATATTTTGATAAGATGTATGTTGTCTAGCCTCTAGTGGTGTTATGTGAACATCAACTACATAACACTTCACCATTATTTGGGCCTAGAGGAAGGCATTGGGAAGTAATAAGTAGATGATGGGTTGCTAGAGTGACAGAAGCTTAAACCCTAGTTTATGCGTTGCTTCGTAAGGGGATGATTTGGATCCACATGTTTCATGCTATGGTTAGGTTTACCTTAATACTTTTGTTGTAGTTGCGGATGCTTGCAATAGAGGTTAATCATAAGTGGGATGCTTGTTCAAGTAAGAACAACACCCAAGCACCGGTCCACCCACATATCAAATTATCAAAGTATTGAACGCGAATCATATGAACGTGATGAAAACTAGCTTGACGATATTCCCATGTGTCCTCGGGAGCGCTTTTCCTATTATAAGAGTTTGTTCCGGCTTGTCCTTTGCTACAAAAAGGATTGGGCCACCTTGCTGCACTTTATTTACTTTTGTTACTTGTTTCTCGTTACAATCTATCTTATCACAAAACTATCTATTACCACTTATTTCAGTACTTGCAGAGAATACCTTGCTGAAAACCGTTTATCATTTCCTTCTGCTCCTCGTTGGGTTCGACACTCTTACTTATCGAAAGGACTACGATAGATCCCCTATACTTGTGGGTCATCAATAACATAGGGGCCTTCCCATTTTGAGAGGAGTTTTCTTGCAAAGAATTTGAAACGAGAGTTGTACAAAAGAACATATTCTCCGACTTTAAACTCACGCTTTTGGATTCTTTTGTCATGCCATCTTTTAACTTTTTCTTTGAATAATTCTGCATTTTCATAAGCTTGGGTTCTCCATTCATCTAGAGAGCTAATATCAAATAACCTCTTTTCACTAGCAAGTTTGAAGTCATAATTGAGTTCTTTGATTGCCCCAAATGCTTTATGTTCTAACTCGAGAGGCAAATGACAAGCTTTTCCATAAACCATTTTATAAGGAGACATACCCATAGGATTTTTATATGCTGTTCTATAAGCCCAAAGTGCATTATCTAATTTCTTAGACCAATTCTTCCTGGACCTATTGATAGTCTTTTGCAAAGTTAACTTTATTTCTCTATTGCTAAGTTCAACTTGACCACTAGACCAAGGATGATAAGGTGATGCAATTCTATGGTTAACATCATACTTGGCGAGCATTTTACGGAAAGTACCATGAATAAAGTGTGAACCACCATCAGTCATTAAATATCTAGGGACTCCAAACCTTGGGAAAATAGCTTCCTTAAGCATTTTAATAGAGGTGTTGTGATCCACACTACTGATTGGAATAGCTTCTACCTATTTAGTAACATAATCAACAACAACCAAAATATGTGTATACCCATTAGAGGAAGGAAAAGGTCCCTTGTAATTAAATCCCCAAACATCAAATGGTTCAACAACAAGTGAATAGTTCATAGGCATTTCTTGACGCTTACCGATATTACCTATTCTTTGACATTCATCACAAGATAAGATGAACTTACGGGCATCCTTGAAGAGAGTAGGCCAATAAAATCCAGATTGCAATACCTTGTGAGCAGTTCTATCTCCATCATGATGCCCTCCATAGGCTTCAGAGTGTCATTTCCATAGGATTTGTCCCTGTTCATGCTCAGGTACACAACGTCTAATAATACCATCTACTCCTTTATAAAGATGTGGGTCATCCCAAAAGTAATGTCTTAAATCATAGAATATTTTTTTCTTTTGTTGGTATGTAAAGCTAGGTGGTAAATATTTAGCAACAATGTAATTAGCATAGTCAGCATACCAATGAGTACTATGAGCAACATCTACTGCAGCTAACTGCTCATCAGGAAAACTATCATCAATAGGTAGTGGGTCATCAGGCACATTTTCAAGCCTAGATAAATTATCAGCTACTGGGTTCTCAGCTCCTTTTCTATCAATGATATGTAAATCAAATTCTTGTAATAACAGAACCCATCAAATAAGTCTAGGTTTAGCATATTTCTTTTCCATAACATATTTAATAGTAGCATGGTCTGTGTGAACAGTTACTTTTGAATCAACAATATAAGGTCTAAATTTATCACAAGCAAACACCACTGCTAAGAATTCTTTTTCTGTAGTAGGATAATTTCTGTGAGCACTGTCTAGAGTTTTACTAGCATAATGAATAACATTCAGTTTCTTATCAACTCTTTGTCCTAGAACAGCACCAATAGCATAATCACTAGCATCACACATAATTTCAAAAGGCAAGTTCCAATCAGGTGGTTGAACAATAGGTGCAAAAATTAAGGCTTTCTTGAGTGTTCGAAGGCTTCTAAACAATCATCATCAAAAACAAAGGGAATATCCTTTTGCAAAAGATTCGTGATAGGCCTAGAAATTTTAGAGAAGTATTTGATAAATATCATATAGAAACCAGCATGACATAAGAAACTACGAATACCTTTTATATCTTTAGGACATGGTATTTTCTCAATTGCATCAACTTTAGATTTGTCCACTTCAATACCTCTTTCAGAAATTTTATGACCCAAGACAATGCCTTCATTAACCATAAAGTGGCACTTCTCCCAATTCAAGACAAGATTTGTTTGTTCACATCTCAGCAAAACTTGATCAAGATTGCTTAAACAATCATCAAAAGACTTCCCATAAACAGAGAAGTCATCCATGAAAACCTCAACAATCTTTTCATGAAAGTCAGAGAATATAGCAGTCATACATCTTTGAAAGGTAGAAGGTGCATTACATAAACCTGAAGGCATAAGTCTATAAGCATAAGTTCCAAAGGGACAAGTAAAAGTGGTCTTTTCTTGATCAGGTTGAGAAACAGGTATTGTGAAAACCCAGAATATCCATCAAGGAAGCAAAAGTGTGTGTGCTTAGATAATCTTTCAAGCATTTGATCAATAAAAGGCAGAGGGTAATGATCTTTTATAGTTGCTTTGTTTAATTTTCTAAAATCAATTGCCATTCTATAACCTGCAACAATTCTTTGTGGAATAAGTCCATTCTTATCATTAGGAACAACAGTTATACCTCCTTTCTTAGGGACACAATGAACATGACTTACCCATCTACTATCAGCTATGGGATAGATTATACCTGCTTCCAGAAGTTTTAAGATTTCCGTTCTTACCACTTCCTTCATTTTTGGATTTAACCGATGTTGGTGATCAACAACGAGTTTAGCATAGGTTCCAAATTAATTTTGTGCTGACATAGAGTGGGACTAATGCCCTTTAAATCATCGAGAGTATATCCAATAGCAGCTCGGTGCTACCTTAGAACTTTCAATAATAATTCTTCTTCATGTTCTGAAAGGTTAGCACTAATAATAACATGATATATCTTTTTTTCATCAAGATAAGCACATTTCAAAGTGTCTGGCAATTGTTTTAATTCAAACACAGTGATACGCCTCCGTTGTATCTATAATTTTTGATTGTTTCATGCCAACATTATTCAACTTTTACACACTTTTGGCAACTTTTTATATGATTTATTTGGACTAACTTACTTGTCCAGTGCCCAGTGCAAGTTCCTGTTTGTTGCATGTTTTTGTTTTGCAAAAAAATCCATATCAAACGAAGTCCAAACGCAATAAAAATTTACGAAGAATTATTTTGGAACATATGTGATTTTTAGGAGGTGGAATCAACGCAAACGGGGGCCCACAGTGCCCACAACCCACTAGGGCACGCCGGGCACCCCCTGGCGCGCCCAGGTGTCTTGTGCCCTCCTCGAAGGTCGGTTGGGCCCCGTCTTATGGTGCAAGAAAGATAATTTATGGGGGAAATCATGTAAAAATTTCAGCGCAACCGGAGTTACGGATCTCTGGGATTTTAAGAAATCGTGAAGGGCCAGATCTGGGAACGCGAAACAGAAGAGAACAGAGAGGGAGATCCAATCTCGGAGGGGCTCCTACCCCTCCGCGGCCATGGAGGCCATGGACCAGAGGGGGAACTCTCCTCCCATCTAGGGGGGAGGCCAAGGAATAAGAAGTAGAAGGAGGGGGGCTCTCTCCCCCTCTCTCCCGGTAGCGCCGAGTGCCGCCGGGGCAAGGATCGGGACGGCGATCTACATCAACAATCTTGCTACCGCCAACACCAACTTTCTCCCCCTCTATGCAGCGGTGTAACACCCCTTCTCCCCGCTGTAACCTCTACTTAAACATGGTGCTCAACTCCATATATTATTTCCCAATGATCTATGGTTATCCTATGATGTTTGAGTAGATCTGTTTTGTCCTATGGGTTAATCGTGATCTTAGTTGGTATGATTGTATATTTTATTTATGGTGCTTTCCTACGGTGCCCTCCATTCTCGCGCAAACGTGAGGGCCCCCGCTGTAGGGTGTTGCAATATGTTCATGGTTCGCTTATGGTGGGTTGCGAGAGTGACATAAGCTTAAACCCGAGTAGGTGGGCTATGGCGTATGGGATAAAGAGGACTTGATACTTAATGCTATGGTTAGGTTTCACGACCTTAATGATCTTTAGTAGTTGCAAATTCTTGCTAGAGTTCCAATCATAAGTGCATATGATCCAAGTAGAGAAAGTATATTAGCTCATGCCTCTCCCTCATGTAAAATTGCAAGAATGATTACCGATACTTTTTATCGATTGCCTAGGGACAAATAACTTTCTTGTTGACAGAACCCTTTTAATAAACACCTAACTTTTATTATCTTTCAAAGTACTTCTAGTTTTATTCTTGCAAAGTAGTTCTAGCATCACACCTACAAAATAGTTTCATACCTGTTTCTGATAAAGCAAACGTCAAGTGTGCGTAGAGTTGTATCGTTGGTCAATAGAACTTGAGGGAATATTTGTTCTGCCTTTAGCTCCTCGTTGGGTTAGACACTCCTATTTATCAAAGAAGGCTACAAATGATCCCCTATACTTGTGGGTTATCACACAAGATCACCTTTAGGTGGAGGAGGTCCTCCTAGCATTTCAATAGGCAAATTGTGTTTAAGTAGATGACGTTGTTCAAAGAAAATCTTATCTATTTCATTTCTTTCATGCATATGAAAATCATTTTCATGCTCTAACAAATATTGTTCTAAAGGATCAGTAGGTGATACAAAAATAGAAGCAAGACCAATTAATTCATCCTTACTAGGTAATTCTTTTTCATGAAGCTTTCTACTAAACTTGGAAAAATTAAACTCATGAGACTCATCACCAAAACTAACACCGACAGTTTGTTTCTCATAGTCTATTCTAGCATTAACGGTGTTCAAGAAAGGTCTACCAAAGATAATGGGACAAAAGTCATCTTGTGGGGAACCAAGAACAAGAAAATCAGTAGGGTATTTTATTTTCCCATACAAGACTTCAACATCTCTAACAATCCCAATTGGTGCAATAGTGTCTCTATTAGCAAGTTTAATAGTAACATCTATGTCTTCTATCTCTGTGGGTGCTATGTCATTCATAATTTTTTGATATAAGGTGTAAGGAATAGCACTCACACTAGCACCTATGTCACATAAACCATAATAAAAGTGATCTCCTATTTTAACTGAGATAACGAGCATGCCAACAACAAGTCTATGTTTATCCTTTTTATCAGGTTTGGCAATTCTAGCAGCTTCTTCACAGAATTAAATAACATGCCCATCCATATCTTCTTCCAAGAGATCTTTAACCATAGCAATACTAGGTTCTACTTTGATTTGTTCACCCGGTTTAGGTGTTCTAATATAGCTTTTGTTAACCACAGTTGAAACTTTAGCATGTTCCTTTATCTTAATAGGGAAAGGTGGTTTCTCAATATAAGCAGAAGGAACAACTGGATCAACATTGTAAAGTATTGTTTCTTCTTTAACTGGTACCGGTTCTTTGATTTCTTCTTTAATAGGTGGGTGATATTTAAAACACTTCTCTTTAGGGAGGTCAACATGAGTAGGAAATGATTCACAAAAGGAGGCTACTATCTCAGAGTCAAGTCCATATTTAGTGCTAAACTTTTGGAAAGCATCGGTATCCAAAAAAGATTTACCACAATCATACTTAAGTTTAATACCTGACTCTTTACCTTTGTCGAGTTCCCAATCTTCAGAGTTGCCGCATTTAATTCTTTCCAAAAGATCCCACCGAAATTCAATAGTCTTCTTCATAAAAGAACCAGCATAAGAAGTATCAATCATGGTTTGATCATTACGAGAAAGTCGAGCATAAAAATTCTGGATAATAATTTCTGTTGAGAGCTCATGATTGGGGCATGAATATAAAATTGACTTAAGCCTCCCCCAAGCTAGAGCGATACTTTATCCTTCACGAGGCCAAAAATTATATATATAATTCTGATCACGATGAACTAGATGCATGGGATAATTTTTTGGGTGGAACTCCAATTTCAATCGATTCCAATTCCAAGATCCAATATCATCGCATATCCTATACCATGCCAATGCCTTTTCCTTCAAATATGAAGGGAAAACCTTCTTCATAACTTCATATGCGGGTAAACCTGCAAGCTTGAACAATCCACAAATTTGTTCTACATATATCAAGTGCATATCAGGATGTTCGGTTCCATCTCCTGCATAAGGATTAGCTAGCAGTTGTTCTATCATACCTGAAGGAATTTCATATTCAATATTTTCAGTGGGTGCAGTAGGTTGCGGGGTAGCTAATTGTGGTTCCAGTCGATGAGAAGATACCTTGAACAAACCCCTCAAAGGATTGTTTTCCATAGTAACAAGTGACAATAAATTTCAGCATATATAAATGTTTCCTTACGAAATCCCACTTACCAAAGGTGCTTCACTCCCCGGCAATGGTGCCATAAAATAGCCTTGATGACCCACAAGTATAGGGGATCAATTGTAGCTCTTTTCAATAAGTAAGAGTGTCGAAACCAATGAGGAGCAGAAGGGAATGACAAGTGGTTTTCAGCAAGGTGATGTCTGCAAGTGCTGAAATTGTAAGTAATAGAGTAGTTTGATAGCAAGATAATTTGTAACGAGCAAGTGACAATAGTATTAGCAAAAGTGAAGCAAGGTAGCCCAATCCTTTTGAGGCAAAGGACATGCAAAAATGGTCTCTTATGATAAGAAAAGCGTTCTTGAGGGTACACGGGATTCTCATCTAGTCACTTTCATCATGTTGGCTTAATTCGTGTTCGGTACTTTGATAATTTGATATGTGGGTGGACCGGTGCTTAGGTGATGTTCTTACTTGAACAAACCTCCTACTTATGATTAACCCTCCCGCAAGCATCCGCAACTACGAGAAAAGTATTACGAATAAATTCTAACCATAGCATTAAACTTTTGGATCCAATCGGTCCCTTACGGAATAGCGCATAAACTAGGGTTTAAGATTCTATCACTCTCGCAACCCACCATCTAATTGCTACTCCACAATGCATTCCCTTAGGCCCAAATATGGTGAAGTTTCATGTAGCGACGTTCACATGACACCACTAAGGGAATCACAACATACATACTATCAAAATATCGAACACATATCAAGTTCACATGATTACTTGCAACATGATTTCTCTCGTGACCTCAAGAACAAAAGTAACTACTCCCAAATGATAATCATGCTCAAGATCAGAGGGGTATTAAATAGCATATTGGATCTGAACATATAATCTTCCACCAAATAAACCATATAGTAATCAACAAGATGTAATCAATACTACTAGTCACCCACAAGCACCAATCTATAGTTCCGGTAACAAGATTGAACACAAGAGATGAACTAGGGTTTGAGATGAGATGGTGCTGTTGAAGATGTTGATGGAGATTTGATACTTCTCCAACGTATCTATAATTTTTGATTGTTCCATGATGTTATATTATCAATCTTGGATGTTTTATAATCATTTTATATCATTTTTTGGTACTAACCTATTGACATAGTGCCAAGTGCCAGTTCCTATTTTGTACATCACAGAAAATCAATATCAGACGGTGTCCACATGACACAAAACTTTACGGACATTTTTATGGACCATAAGGAACATGTTGGGCCCTGGTTGCACCTGGGAGGAGTCCTGAGGAGGGGACAACCCACCAGGGCGCGCCAGGAGGCCCAGGCGCGCCCTGGTGGGTTGTGCCCACCTTGGGTGCCCCCCGGAATGCCCCTTTTCTCTATAAATACCCCAATATTTCCAGAACTCTAGGGGAGTCGACGAAATATTCATCCAGACACCGCAGAGTCCAGAACCACCAGATCCAATATAGACACCATCTCGGATGGGGTTGACCACCTCCATTGGTGCCTCTCCGATGATGCGTGAGTAGTTCTTTGTAGACCTTCGGTCCATAGTTAGTAGCTAGATGGCTTCATCTCTCTCTCTCTCTCTCTTGATTCTCAATACAATGGTCTCTTGGAGATCCATATGATGTAATTCTTTTTGCAGTGTGTTTGTTGGGATGTAATGAACTTTGAGTTTATGATCAGTCATATCTTCTTATATCCATGAAAGTTGTTTGAGTTTCTTTGCTCTCTTATATGAATGATCTCTTATAGCCTCGTATTTCTTCTCCGATATCTGGGTTTTGTTTGGCCAATTTGATCTATTTATCTTGCAATGGGAAGAGGTGCCCGGCAGTGGGTTTGATCTTACGGTGCTTGATCCCAGTGACAGAAAGGGAACCGACACGTATGTATCATTGCTACTAAGGATAAAAAGATGTGATCTATATCTACGCAATAGATAAACAGATCTTATCTACATCATGTCATCGTTCTTATTGCATTACTCCATTTTCCCATGAACTTAATACACTATATGCATGCTGGATAGTGGTCGATGTGTGGAGTAATAATAGTAGATGTAGGCAGGAGTCGGTCTACTAATCTTGGACGTGATGCCTATGTAATGATCATTGCCTGGATATCGTCATAATTATTTGAGGTTCTATTAATTGCCCACCAGTACTTTGTCTACCCACTGTTTGCTATCTTTCTCGAGAGAAGCCACTAGTGAAACCTACGACCCCCGGGTCTTCTTCCTCATATATTTGCTTGCGATCTACTTTTCCTTTGCATTTTTATTCAGATCTATTATACCAAAAATACAAAAATACTTTGCTGCAATTTATTTTACTGGTGATCTATTATTTCACTCTACTACAATTTCTGGCATCGTGACCCGAAAGGGATTGACAACCCCTTTAACACGTCGGGTTGCAAGGTGTTGTTATTTGTGTGCAGGTGCTGTTTACGTTGTGTTGCTTGGTTCTCCTACTGGTTTGATAACCTTGGTTTCTTCACTGAGGGAAATACCTACCGTCGATGTGCTGCATCATCCCTTCCTCTTTGGGGAAATACCGACGTAGTCCTAGCAGACAGGAGCTTTTCTAGCGCTATAGTCAGAGAGAAAACAAAAGGAATTTCTGACGCCGTTGCCAGGGAGTATCTTCAACATATACCAGGTTCCTAATCACAAATCTCATCTCCCCACAATTTACATTATTTGTCATTTGCCTCTCGTCTTCCTCTCCCCCACTTCACAATTTTTTTTCATTTTTATTCCCTTTTTTCGTTCGCCTTTTTCTCGTCAGATCCCATGTTTTCTTGTGTTGCCATGTGACTTCTATTTGCTTGCATCTTTGCTTGCTAAAGATCTATTGATATGGATCCTCATCCACTTGCTAATCTTTTCAAAATATCCAATTATGATGAACCTATTGGTAGTGAATTGAGTTCACTAGATTATGTTTATGAAGTTTTGCTTGAGATTTATGAATCTGAAAATTGTGATGAAGAAATTTATGAAGTGTTTCATGATAGCTCCTTGAATGAAAAACATGATTGCAATAATTTTACTATAAATTCTATTAATGCCAATTGTTCTAATAATATGCAAAACCCCAAGCTTGGGGTTGCTTGTTTTGTCATGTCCGCTACTTATTGCAATGATCATGATTGGGGTGATAATGTTTCTTATGATCTTGAAAATTTATTTAAGCCTCGTGATGAATATGTTTGTTATAATATTGAAAGTGAGTTGGAAGAATGTCAACTTTGCATGCATGTGGATCATGAAGAGAATATTTTATGTGATAGTTATATTGTTGAATTTGATTATGATCCTGCACGTAATTATTATGAGAGAGGAAAATATGGTTCTAGAAATTTTCATGTTGTTGAATTACCTCTCATTTTGTTGAGATCGTCAATGTTTTATTACTCTTCTTTGCTTATGTTAGATGTTTCTTGTCTTGATAATTTGTTTGCTTATAAAATTCCTATGCATAGGAAGTATGTTAAACTTAAATGTGTTTGTCACATGTTTCATGATGCTCTCTTTGTGTTTCGATTATTATCTGGTGTGTGAGCATCGTTGAAATGTTATGTTTAGCTAGGGGCGTAAAACTATAGCGCTTGTTGGGAGGCAACCCAATGAATAAAATTTATTTCTGCCTTTTGCTTCTTGTTCTTGTGTGTTAGCACAATTATGCTACGGTTATGATTGTGTTTTTATGTTTTAATTAGTATTTGTGCCAAGTAAAGCCTTTAGGATCTTCTTGGGTGATAGTTGTTGATCTTGCTGAAAAAACAGAAACTTTTATGCTCACGAAATTAATTTTCATTTTTTACCAGTGAGCGATAAATATCCATTCTACTTGCAGTAGATCGATATACAAATTTCACAGGTCTTCCTAATTTTTTAGAATTTTTGGAGTTACAGAAGTATTCGAAATAGTCAGATTGCTATAGACTGTTCTATTTTGACAGGTTCTGTTTTCTTTGTGTTGTGTGCTTATTTTGATGGCTCTATGGTTTTTTGATGAGTTTTTGCCATAGAAAAGTTGGAATATAGTATATATAATACAAAAACAAAATATGAATCGGTTTGATACAACACTTATAGTAGTGACTTATTATTTTTATACTAACGGATCTCATGAAGGTTTTGTTGAGTTTTGTGTGATTGAAGTTTTCAAGTTTTGGGTTATCTTACGATGGATGAAGGAAGGATGGAAGAGCCTAAGCTTGGGGATGCCCTGGCATCCCAAGCTATTATCCAAAAATGAGCAACCAACTAAGCTTGGGGATGCCCCTGAGTGTCATCCCCGCTTTCTTCCAACGATCATCAGTATTTTACTTGAAACTATATTTTTATTCGTCACATGATATATGTTTTGCTTGGAGCGTGTTGTATGATACAAGTCTTTTCTTGTTTTATTTTGTGTTTTAAGTCATCAATCCTTGCTGGACACACATATTTGAGAGAGCCAAAATTATGTCACGACTTGTTAGAATTGCTCTCTATGGTTCACTTAAATCTTTTATGAGCTAGGACTTGCTCTAGTGCTTCACTTATATCTTTTTGAGCACGGTGTGCTTAGTATTTTTTAAGAAATTCTCTATTGCTTCACTTAGATTTATTTGAGAGTTAGTAAAATTTTGAACAAATTCTCTCTTGCTTCACTTAAATTAATTTGAGAGAAAGAAAATTTGTTATGCTCACGATCTTCACTTATATTTGTTTGAGCTTATGAAAAGCAACATGTGAAAATTAGTCCCAAAGTGATAGATATCCAAGAAGGATAAAGAAAAAGAAAAAAATGTCATGAAGATCATTGGACAAAATAAACTTGATTCTTAGTAATAGTTTTGAGATATGATGATGTGATATGTGAGTTATGTTGATGAGCAATTGTGCTCTAGTAAGAATATCGGTGTTAAGGTTTGTGATTCCCTATGCAAGTATGAAAGTCAATAGTCATGTAATGAAATTATATCCTACTTGTGGTGCATTATTCGGTGTTATTTATGCTTAATGCTTGCTTATGAGATTATTCATTTCTTAGTTGGCCGCTTCCCAATCTTTTGCTAGCGTTCATTTTGCACTAAGTATGATCACTAATTGTGAATCCAAAAACCTTTAACCCAGTTTTGCCACATGAGTCCACTATATATACCTATATGCGGTATTCTTTTGCCGTTCTAAGCAAATTTGCATGTGCCATCTCTAATTTTCAAAATAAACTTCTCTTTTGTGTGTTTTGTTTCGCTTGCGGAGCAGTGAGGGGTGGCTAATATTTTCCATGCTAAATGTGTTATTCTCAAGATGAGTGTTTATTCACTTGTCATTGGACAAGAGTAAGGCAAAGGTATTAGGGATGCCCATTCCCAAAATGCAAAAGAAAATGAATTTACTTTATGTTGTCAAATAATAAATTCCTTGGAAAGTGTTGGTATGGAGGGCACCCGTGGATACGGTTAGCCATGAATGTGAAAGTTATGGTGGAAAAAGGAATAAACTTTATTTTTTATTTGGGAACCTCCTATGATATATCTATGCATGGAAAGTATTGGTAACTCTAAGTTGTTTTCATTGGTGGGATGGATATACCTCCCAAAATATTTTTATCTCTAAGTTTTTCGCTTTGAGCTCTGGCACCTCTAGAAATCCCTACTTCCCTCTGCGAAGGGCCTTTCTTTTACTTTGTGCAATTTTTATTTTGAAATTTGAGTCTCCATCTTCTCTTATAAAAAGCACTAACTAGGAGGCAAAATGACCATACTTAAGTATTGGGTGTAGCTAATATTCGAGTGTGTTTCATGAATGGATCAATGTTTGAGCATGATGGGCCAGGGATAACTTATTTTAGCATTGATATTTTGAAAGACATGGTTGCTTGTTGATATGCTTGAGTATCTAAATTATTATGTCAAAACTAGACTATTGCTTTGAATCACATAAAAAGTCCAAATGTCCACGCTATAAAGAAAAGAATATAATATGACATGTTAAACAACACCACATCAAAAATTCTGTTTTTATCACTTACCTACTCGAGGACGAGTAGGAGTTAGGCTTGGCGATGCTGATACGTCTCCAACGTATCTATAATTTTTGATTGTTCCATGCTTTTATATTATCAATCTTGGATGTTTTATAATCATTTTATATCATTTTTTGGTACTAACCTATTGACATAGTGCCAAGTGCTAGTTCCTGTTTTTTCCGTGTTTTTTACATCGCAGAAAATCAATATCAGACGGAGTCTAAATGCCATGAAACTTTATGGAGATTTCTTATGGACCAGAAGGAACATGTTGGGCCCTGGTTGCACCTGGGGGGAGTCCCAAGGAGGGGACACCACACCAGGGCTCGCCAGGAGGCCCAGGTGCGCCCTCATGGGTTGTGCCCACCTCGGGTGCCCCTGGGCCGCCTCTTTGCTCTATAAATACCCCAATATTTCCAGAACACTAGGGGAGTCGACGAAATATTCATCCAGCCGCCGCAGAGTCCAGAACCACCAGATCCAATCTAGACACCATCTCGGATGGGGTTCACCACCTCCAGTGGTGCCTCTCCGATGATGCGTGAGTAGTTCTTTGTAGACCTTCAGGTCCGTAGTTAGTAGCTAGATGGCTTCATCTCTCTCTTGATTCTCAATACAATGGTCTCTTGGAGATCCATATGATGTAACTCTTTTTGCGGTGTGTTTGTTGGGATCTAATGAACTTTCAGTTTATGATCAATCATATCATTTTATATCCACGAAAGTTATTTAAGTTTCTTTGATCTCTTATATGCATGATCTCTTATAGCCTCGTATTTCTTCTCCTATATTTGGGTTTTGTTTGGCCAACTTGATCTATTTATCTTGTAATGGGAAGAGGTGCCCGGTAGTGGGTTCGATCTTACGGTGCTTGATCCCAGTGACAGAAAGGGAACCGACACATATGTATCATTGCTACTAAGGATAAAAATATGGGATCTATAACTATGCAATAGATAAATAGTTCTTGTCTACATCATGTCATTGTTCTTATTGCATTACTCCGTTTTCCATGAACTTAATACACTAGATGCATGCTGGATAGCGGTGGATGTGTGGAGTAATAGTAGTAGATGCAGGCATGAGTCGGTCTACTAATCTTGGACGTGATGCCTATGTAATGATCATTGCCTGGATATTGTCATAATTATTTGAGGTTCTATTAATTTCCCAACAGTAATTTGTTTACCCACCATTTGCTATCTTTCTCGAGAGAAGCCACTAGTGAAACATAGGTTCCCCGGGTCTTCTTCCTCATATATTTGTTTGCGATCTACTTTTCCTTTGCATTTTTAACCAGATCTATTAAACCAAAATATAAAAATACTTTGCTGCACTTTATTTTACTTGCGATCTATTATTTCAATCTACTACAATTTTCTGGCATCGTTACCCGAAAGGGATTGACAACCCCTTTAACATGTCGGGTTGCGAGGTGTTGTTATTTGTGTGGAGGTCCTGTTTACGTTGTGTTGCTTGGTTCTCCTACTAGTTCTATAACCTTGGTTTCTTAACTGAGGGAAATACCTACCGTCGCTGTGCTGCATCATCCCTTCCTCTTTGGGGAAATACCGACGTAGTCCTAGCAAACAGGAGCTTTTCTAGCGCTATAGTTAGAGAGCAATCAAGATTGCCCTCCCCAAGATGGAAGAGTTGTTGGTGATGATGATGACGATGATTTCCCCCTCCGGGAGGAAAGTTCCCCCGGCGGAATCGCTCCGCCGGAGGGCAAAAGTGCTCCTGCCAAGTTCCACCTCGAGACGTCGGCGCTCCGTCCCAAAAGTCCTCTCCTTCTTTTTTCTAGGTGAAAGTGATTTATGTACCAGAAGATGGGCACCGGAGGTGGGCCTAGGTGAGTGCTACCTCTTGAGCATGCGTTGGTTTTCCCTTGAAGAGGAAAGGGTGATGCAGCAAAGTAGCATGAGTATTTCCCTCAGTTTTTGAGAACCAATGTATCAATCCAGTAGGAGACTACACGCAAGTCCCTCGTACCTGCACAAACAAATAAGAACCTTGCAACCAACGCGATAAAGGGGTTGTCAATCCCTTCACGGCCACTTGCAAAAGTGAGCTCTGCTAAAGATAATAGGATAAATATTTTTGGTATTTTTGTTGTATAGATAGGAAAATAAAGATTGCAAAATAAAAGGCAGCATAAATAGCAAGTAGATAGAAAAATAATATGATGGAAGATAGACCCGGGGGCCATAGGTTTCACTAGTGGCTTCTCTCAAGATAGCAAATTCTATAGTGGGTGAACAAATTACTGTCGAGCAATTGATAGAAAAGCGCATAGTTATGAGAATATTTAGGCATGATCATGTATATAGGCATCACATCCGCGACAAGTAGACCAAAACGATTCTGCATCTACTACTATTACTCCACACATCGACCGCTATCCAGCATGCATCTAGAGTATTAAGTTCATAAGAACAGAGTAACACATTAGGCAAGATGACATGATGTAGAGGGATAAACTCAAGCAATATGATATAAACCCCATCTTTTTAACCTCGATGGCAACAATACAATACGTGCCTTGCTGTCCCTGCTGTCACTGGGAAAGGACACCGCAAGATTGGACCCAAAGCTAAGCACTTCTCCCATTGCAAGAAAGATCAATCTGGTAGGCCAAACCAAACCGATAATTTGAAGAGACTTGCAAAGATATTAAATCATTCATAAAAGAATTCAGAGAAGAATCAAATATTGTTCATAGATAATCTTGATCATAAACCCACAATTCATCGGATCTCGACAAACACACCACAAAAAGAACTACATCGAATAGATCTCCAAGAGAATCGAGGAGAACTTTGTATTGAGATCCAAAGAGAGAGAAGAATCCATCTAGCTAATAAGTATGGACCCGAAGGTCTGTGGTAAACTACTCACACATCATCAGAGAGGCTATGGTGTTGATGTAGAAGTCCTCCGTGATTGATTCCCCCTCCAGCGGACCGCCAGAAAAGGGCCCAAGATGGGATCTCATGGGTACAGAAGGTTGTAGCGGTGGAAATAGGGTTTCGTGGTGCTCTCAGATGTTTTCAATGTATATGAGTATATATAGGCGAAAGAAGTAGGTCGGTGGAGCCACGAGGGGCCCACGAGGGTGGGGGCACACCTACCCCCCTAGACGTGCCCTCCTACTTCGTGGCCGCCTCGTTGCTTCCTTGACGTCCACTCCAAGTCTCCTGGATTGCGTTTATTCCAAAAATAACTCTCCCGAAGGTTTCATTCCGTTTGCTATTCCTTTTTTGCGAAACACTGAAATAGGCAAAAAAACAACAATTTGCACTGGGCCTTTGGTTAGTAGGTTAGTCCCAAAAATAATATAAAAATGCATAACAAAGCCCATTAAACATCCAAACTAGATAATATAATAGCATGAAACAATCAAAAGTTATAGATACGTTGGAGATGTATCAAGCATCCCCAAGCTTAATTCCTACTCGTCCTCGAGTAGGTAAATGATAAAAACAAATTTTTTGATGTGGAATGCTACCTAGCATAATTCTCAATGTAATTTTCTTTATTGTGGCATGAATGTTCAGATCTGAAATATTCAAGACAAAAGTTTAATATTGACATAAAAATAATAATACTTCAAGCATACTAACAAAGCAATCATGTCTTCTCAAAATAACATGGCCAAAGAAAGTTATCCCTACAAAATCATATAGTCTGGCTATGCTCTATCTTCATCACACAAAGTATTTAATCATGCACAACCCCGATGATAAGCCAAGAAATTGTTTCATACTTTTGATGTTCTCAAACTTTTTCAATCTTCACGCAATATATGAGCGTGAGCCATGGACATAGCACTATATGTGGAATAGAATGGTGGTTGTGGAGAAGACAAAAAAAGGAGAAGATAGTCTCACATCAACTAGGCGTATCAACGAGCTATGGAGATGCCCATCAATAGATGTCAATGTGAGTGAGTATGGATTGCCATGCAACGGATGCACTAGAGCTATAAGTGTATGAAAGCTCAACAAAAGAAACTAAGTGGGTGTGCATCCAACTCGCTTGCTCACGAAGACCTAGGGCATTTTGAGGAAGCCCATCATTGGAATATACAAGCCAAGTTCTACAATGTAAAATTCCCACTAGCATATGAAAGTTACAACATAGAGACTCTCTATCATGAAGATCATAGTGCTACTTTGAAGCAAAAGTGTGGTAAAAGGATAGTAACATTGTCCCTTCTCTCTTTTTCTCTCATTTCTCTTTTTCTCTTTTTTTATTTGGGCCTTTCCCCCTTTTTTGGCCTCTTTTTTTATTTTTTTCTTTTCGTCCGGAGTCTCATCCAGACTTGTGTGGGAATCATAGTCTCCATCATCCTTTCCTCACTTGGGACAATGCTCTAATAATGATGATCATCACACTTTTATTTACTTACAACTCAAAAATTACAACTCGATACTAGAACAAAATATGACTATGTGAATGCCTCCAGCGGTGTACCAGGATGTGCAATGAATCAAGAGTGACATGTATGAAAGAATTATAAAGGTGGCTTTGCCACAAATACGATGTCAACTACATGATCATGCAAAGCAATATGACAATGATGTAACGTGTCATAACAAACGGAATGGTGGTAAGTTGCATGGCAATATATCTCGTAATGGCTATGGAAATGCCATAATAGGTAGCTATGGTGGCTGTTTTGAGGAAGGTATATGGTGGGTGTATGATACCAGTGAAAGGTGCGCGGTATTAGAGAGGCTAGCAATGGAGGAAGGGTGGGAGTGCGTATAATCCATGGACTCAACATCAGTCATAAAGAACTCACATACTTATTGAAAAAATCTATTAGTTATCGAAACGAAGTACTACGCGAA
Organism: Triticum urartu; assembly: GCF_003073215.2. Classification (NCBI taxonomy): domain Eukaryota; kingdom Viridiplantae; phylum Streptophyta; class Magnoliopsida; order Poales; family Poaceae; genus Triticum; species Triticum urartu. Next base: position 495,126,134 of record NC_053028.1, on the reverse strand, counting down.
TGCTCCTAGGGGTATAGATTGGTACGAAAAGACCATCGCTCGTCCCCGACCACCACTCATAAGGAAGACAATCAATAAATAAATCATGCTCCGACTTCATCACATAACAGTTCACCATACGTGCATGCTACGGGAATCAAAAACTTTAGAACAAGTATTTCTCAAATTTACAACTAATCAACTAGCATGACTCTAATATCACCATCTTCGTATCTCAAAACAATCATAAATAATCGAACTTCTCATAGCATTCGATGCACTTTATATGATAGTTTTTATTATACCCAGCTTGGATGTTCATCACATTAGGACTAATTTTATAGCCAAAGCAAATTACCCTGCTGTTCTATAAGACTCCCAAAATAATATAAGTGAAGCATGAGAGATCAATAATTTCTATAAAATAAAACCACCACCGTGCTCTTAAAAAGGTATAAGTGAAGCACTAGAGCAAAATTATCTAGCTCAAAAGATATAAGTGAAGCACATAGAGTATTCTAATAAATTCCGATTCATGTGTGTCACTCCAAAAGGTGTGTACAACAAGGATGATTGTGGTAAACTAATAAGAAAATACTCAAATCATACAAGACCCTCCAAGCGAAACACACATCATGTGGTGAATAGAAATATAGCCTCAAGTAAAGTTACCGATGGACGAAGACGAAAGAGGGGATGCCTTCCGGGGCATCCCCAAGCTTAGGCTTTTGGTTGTCCTTGAATTTTACCTTGGGGTTCCATGGGAATCCCCAAGCTTAGGCTCTTGCCAGTCCTTATTCCAAAATCTATCAAATCTTTACCCAAAACTCAAAAACTTCACAACACAAAACTCAACAGAAAATCTCATGAGCTCCGTTAGTATAAGAAAACAAACCACCACTTCAACGTACTATAGTGTACTCATTCTTTATTTATATTGGTGTTAAACCTACTGTATTCCAACTTCTCCATGGTTCATACCCCCCGATACTAGCCATAGATTCATCAAAATAAGCAAACAACACACAAAAAACAGAATCTGTCAAAAACAGAACAGTCTGTAGTAATCTGTAGGGTACGAATACTTATGTAACCCAAAAATTCTGAAATAAATTGGTGGACGTGAGGAATTTGTCTATTAATCATCTGCAAAAAGAATCAATCTAATCTCACTCTCCAGTAAAAATGGCAGCTAATCTCGTGAGCGCTAAAGTTTCTGTTTTTTACAGCAAGATCGCAAAGACTTCCCCCAAGTCTTCCCGAAGGTTCTACTTGGCACAAACACTAATTAAAAACATAAAACCACATATAAAGAGAAGATAGATTAATTATTTATTACTAAACAGGAACAAGAAGCAAGAAACAAGAATAAAATTGGTTGCCTCTCAACAAGCGCTATCGTTTAACGCCCCTAGCTAGGCATTGATAATTTCAATGATGCCGTAGGCTCCACCGATCCGATGTTGGTCGACTCCGACACCGTGTCACTTGACACGTTCCCCACCAACATGGTGGTCTATGACGAGCCGCTTCCTCGCGCGGAGAGCGGCGGAAGCACCGTCACGGAAGTGCTTGTCATCGATCATGGCGAGCACTCCGGCGGGGGTGATTATGACCCGCTCCACGCGGCGCTGCAAGACCTGGCAGCGCCCATCCCTGAAGATGCCGATGCCGAGACGCTGGAGGCACGCCGCCTTCAGATAGTCGAAGGCGCCAAAAAGCTGGCCAGCATGAGACACCTGTCAGAAGCCTACCAGCGCGAGATGGACCGCGCTGTGGGCGGCACGCCGGCTGCGGCTAGGCCTAGCCACCTTGGCACGGTCCAGCAGCGCGGTGCGGCTATCGCTGATCTGTTCGGGGCGAATCGCCCCATTTACGCCACACCTGCGGAGAACATTCGAGCCGCCCAGGCGGCGGCGGACGAGCTGGACAAGTTCGAGGGCGAAGGATGTCGCTTGATGACGGAGCGCGTCCAGCGACTCCTTGACGCGGCTGCTAAGTAGAACGAGGCCGGCTGCCACGCGCCGACGGAATGACAACTTGCTTCCGCGCCAAGACCAAGGTGCAGAGTCTCGGACGCCAACTGGCGGCTTCGGCGGAAGAAAAGACAAGGAGCCGCCTGCCAGCCGCAGTCGGACTCGCATCACCATAGAGCGCGACCGAGACGGTCGCCCAAGAACAGTGGAACGACGGGATGACTGTCCGCCTCCTCCCCCTCGGAGGGAAAGGCGAGTCTCCCCGCCGCCTGTTGATCACCCGATGCTAGGCGACCGCCTTGGCCGCCGAGAGGGAGTCGGAGAGAATGACGCCCGCCACCGGATCGACCGTCTCCATTGATCCCTAGCGCTTGAAGAAGAAGACGAGTTGGGTCCACCGTGCTTCGGCCCCCGCATCCGAGACGAGCCCTTCCCCAAAGGGTTCACGCTCCCCAGAGACACACCCAAATACACTGGCTCCATGAAGCCGGAGGACTGGCTGGTCAACTACTCCACAGTCGTCAGCATAGCAAACGACAACAAGCGTGTTGCTGTGAAGTACGTTCCGCTTATGCTCCAAAGCACGGCCCGGACTTGGCTGAACAGCTTAAGGCCCCGCAGCATCAACAGTTGGGTCGACTTCACTGATGCCTTCGTCCGCAACTTCACCAGCACGTACAAGCGGCCTCCCAAGCCTGCCAGCTCTCCTTGTGTGTACAGGGCCCCAGCGAGTCAACCCGCGACTACCTCACGCGCTGGGCCGAGCTTCGCAACTCCTGCGAAGGCGTGCACGAGGTGCAGGCTATCGAGTACTTCACCGCAGGATGCCGAGAGGGCACCCTCCTCAAGCACAAGCTTCTCTGTGACGAGCCGAAAACCCTCGACGAGCTGCTGATCATAGCGGACAGGTACGCCACGGCCGACTCCTCCATGAAGACGGAGATTCAAGTCAGCGCGACCGGCAAAGTGGCTCCTCGGGCTCCCCGAACCCTGGCCGGAGACGCCAGTCGGCGTCAACCATAGAACGACCACAAGCGCAAAGCCCCACCGCCGACTTCCACCAGCCGGCAGGTGGCGACAGTCGAAGATCAGCAGCCACAAGGGCAGCCCCTGCCCAAGTGCTAGAAGGGCGGCAAGTCCAACTAGCAGTCGGCTTTCTCATATGAGTAGACTCTGGATGGACCCTGCAAGTTCCACAGTGGCGCGAAGCCGCCAACCACACCACTTGGAAATGCCACTGGCTCACCAGGATAGCCAAGGGAGATGGACTTTTGCCTCCCCCACCTGCGGTGCAGCCGCCTCCTCCGCCCCAGCAGCCGGCGGTTAGACCAGTCGACGCAGTACAAGATGAGTACCCAACAGAGCAGGGAGCTTATGTCGTGTTCATCAGTGTGGCCGACGATCAACGCAGCAGGCGACTGCAATAGCAGGAGGTGAATGCAGTAACGACTGACACCCCAGAGTTCATGCATTGGTCTGAGAAGCCCATCAGCTGGAGTCGAGTTGACCACCCCGAAGCAATGCCCAGACCTGGCTCCTATGCTTTGGTTTTGGACGCCACCTTTGCCACGGACAAGCGAGCTGCTCACTTCTCCAGAGTCCTGATAGACGGCAGAAGCAGCATCAACATTTTGTACAAAGACACCATGGAGAAGTTAGGAATGAGGCAGAGGCAACTGCAGTCCAGTCGGACGGTGTTCCAAGGCATAGTTCCTGGCCTTTCCTGCTCGCCAATCAGCAAGATCTTGATCGATGTCCTCTTCGAAGACAAAGATCATTTCCGCCGAGAGTCAATATGGTTCGAGGTGGTGGACTTAGAGAGTCCATACCATGCACTGCTTGGCCGGCCAGCCCTAGCCAAGTTCATGGCCGTCCCCCACTATGCCTACCTCAAGATGAAGATGCCGAGTTCCAATGGGATCCTGACCATAAATGGCGACTACAAGAAGTCGTCCGCCTGCGTGTTAGAGAGCAGTCGGCTGGCCGAGTCCCTCGTGATCGCAGCTGAGAAGCGGCTGCTAGATCGAGTTGTGGCAATGGCAAGCAAGCAGGCAGAGATGTTGCCTGACCCCAGAGAGTCGGAAGCTGAGGGCTCGTTCAAGCCGGCCAGATACCTTTGGACCCAGAGCACCCAGAGAGGTACGCTGTCGTAGGCGCCCACCTCAACAGCAAATAGGAAGGCGAGCTTGTCGATTTCCTCCGTGAGAACCGAGACATCTTCGCATGGTCCCCCAAGGACATGCCAGGTGTCCCGACGGAATTTGCCGAGCACAAATTACACGTCTGATCTGATGCCAAGCCAGTCAGACAGCCTTTGTGCCGCTTGTCAGATGAGAAGAGGAGAGTTGTTGGAGAAGAGATAGCCCGGCTGCTTGTAGCCGGCTTCATCATGGAAGTATTCTTCCCAGAATGGCTGGCCAACCTGGTCTTGGTACTGAAGAAGAACAAGCAATGGCGAATGTGTATTGACTACACTAGCCTCAACAAAGCATGCCCCAAGGACCCGTTCGCTTTGCCAAGGATCGACCAAGTGATAGACTCCACAGCCGGATGCGAGCTGTTGAGTTTCTTGGATGCATATTCAGGGTATCACCAGATCAAGTTAAACCCGGCCGACAGGCTGAAGACCGCCTTCATCACACCGTTTGGAGCTTTCTGCTACCTAACCATGACGTTCGGCTTGAGGAACGCTGGCGCCACCTTCCAACGATGCATGCAGAAGTGCCTCCTCAAGCATCTCGGCAAAAATGCTCATGTCTACGTGGACGATGTGGTGGTAAAAATGGAGAAGCATGAAACATTGCTGGAAGACCTCAAAGAGACCTTCGAGAACTTGCGCCAATTTCAGATCAAGCTCAACCCGGAGAAGTGCGTCTTCGGAGTACCAACCGGACAGCTCCTTGGTTTCCTGGTCTCCGAACGCGGCATAGAATGCAACCCTGTGAAGATCAAGGCAATTGAAAGGATGCAGGTACCCAGACGACTGCTGGACGTACAAAAATTCACCGGCTGTTTGGCATCCATCAGCCGATTCATCAGTCGGCTGGGCGAGAAGGCTCTTCCCCTGTACCAACTCATGAAGAAGACCACTTTTTTCGAGTGGAACCACAAGGCGGACGAAGAATTTGTCCAACTAAAGAAGATGCTGGCTACTCCACCTGTCCTGGCGGCTCCGACTCCTAAGGAGCCCATGCTCCTCTATATCGCTGCCACCAGCCGAGTGGTTAGCACAGTCATTGTGGTAGAGCGCAAGGAGGAAGGCAAAGCACTACCAGTCCAGAGACCAGCATATTATTTGAGTGAAGTACTGTCGACCTCCAAGCAAAACTACCCCCACTACCAGAAGATGTGCTATGGTGTGCACTTTGCCGCCAAGAAATTGAAGCCTTACTTCCAAGAACATCCAATCACTGTGGTCTGCACGGCTCCTTTAGCCGAGATCATCGGCAGCCGAGACGCTTCGGGACGAGTGGCCAAGTGGGCCATAGATTTGGCCCCCTACACCATCTACTACCAACCTCGCACTGCGATCAAGTCACAAGCACTGGCGGACTTCCTCGTCGACTGGGTCGAAACCCAGTATCTACCGTCAGTGCCCGACTCCACCCATTGGTGAATGCATTTCGATGGCTCCAAGATGCGCACCAGCTTGGGAGCCGGCATCGTCCTCACCTCTCCCAAGGGAGACAAGCTCAAGTATGTGCTGCAAATCCATTTTGCCGCCTCCAACAATGTCGCCGAGTACGAGGCACTCATTCACGGGCTCCGGCTAGCCAAAGAGCTCGGTATTCGCCGGATCCTGTGCTATGGTGACTCCGACTTGGTGGTCTAGCAGTCGTCAGGCGATTGGGACGCCAAGGACGCAGACATGGCAAGCTACCAGTTCCTCGTACAACAACTCAGTGGATATTTTGAGGGGTGCGAGTTTCTCCATGTACCAAGAAACGACAACGACCAAGCAGACGCCCTAGCGTGAATCGGCTCCACCCGTCAGGCGATACCGTCCGGCATCGCCCTCCAGCGCCTCCTCAAGCCGTCCGTCAAGCCATCACCGGAGTCAGACTCCATCTTCATGCCGGCTCTTCTTGAAATAGTCGGATCCGGCTCAAGAGCCCCCGCAGATGGCACGAGTATTCCAGCAGACGCCATGGGAATCATGGCAGTCGCACCCGGCTCGGGGACTGCAGCAGGCGGCGGGGAGACTTCAGAGCTCGTCCCGGGGACTGCACCAACCCGCCCGAGGACTTCATCGACACAACAAGCGGCTGCCGACTCCAACCCGCCACCTCCCGGCCCAGCCGCCCTCGTCCAAGTCGCGGTCTTGGCTGTTGCAGAAATCGCGGCACCTTCATGGGCCCAGCCCATCCTCAAATTCATGGTGAACAAAGAGCCGCCAGCCGATGAGATCTTGGCTTGGCAAGTACAACGCCGGGTGGCAGCGTACGCCATCGTAAACATGAAATTTGATATAGAACTTGTCAAAGGGATATGTTGAAAGGTTTCATGCTTCCTTGTCTTCAACCACCATGTTGTAGAGATTTGGTGATGTATAGGTTTCTCAAGATGTGAGTGAGTTGCAATCTCATAGAATTAGATTCACCCAAGTACCTACAAGGGTTAGATAGCATGCAAGGGTGCAAATATATCCAAGACATATGATCATCATCATAAGAGAAACATCAAGGATTAGACAAAGGTTCATGCCTTGCATGTATCCACATGGAGTTCCTACTCCAAGTTTGAAGCATCAATGATGTTCAATTCACCTCTCAAATGGAAAAAATACTTTCTCATCAAGCGGTTTGGTGAATATATCCGCCAATTGCTTATCGGTACGAACATGCTTAAGATCAATATCACCTTTATAAACATGATCTCGAATGAAATGATGACGAACTTCAATATGCTTAGTTCGAGAATGTTGCACGGGATTGTGAGCAATCTTAATAGCACTCTCATTGTCACAAAGAAATGGAACATGTTTCACATTGATACCATAATCTTTAAGAGTTTGGGTCATCCAAAGTAATTGAGCACAACATGAACCGGCGGCAATGTATTCCTCTTCGGCGGTGGATAAGGATACCGAGTTTTATTTCTTGGAGGACCAAGACACAAGAGATCTACCAAGAAATTGACAAGTACCCGAAGTGGACTTTCTATCAACCTTGTCTCCGGCATAGTCCGAATCAGAGTAGCCAACAATATCAAAATAAGACCTCTTAGGATACCAAATGACAAAATTTGGTTTATGAATTAGGTATCTCACTATCCTTTTCACATCCTTAAGATGACATTCTTTGGGGGTCGCTTGATATCGTGCACACATGCACACACTTAGCATAATATCGGGACATGAGGCACATAGATATAACAATGAACCAATCATAGATTGGTAAACCTTTTGGTCAACCGATTTGCCATCCTTGGTCAAGTCAAGATGTCCACTAGTAGGCATGGGGGTTTTCATACCTTTGCTTTCTTACATGTTGAACTTCTTGAATAAGTCCTTGGTGTACTTTGTTTGAGAAACAAAGGCGCCTTCCTTAGTTTGCTTGATTTGCAAACCAAGAAAGAACTTGAGTTCACTCATCATAGACATCTCAAATTTCTTCGACATTAGCTTCCCAAACTTTTCACTAAAATGAGGGTTAGTCAAACCAAATATGATATCATAAACATAAATTTGGCACACAAATACTTCACCATTAACCCTTTTAATAAAAAGAGCAGAATCAATCTTTCCAATGTCAAAGCCTTTTTCAATAAGGAACTTGGTCAAGCATTTGTACCACGCTCTAGGAGCTTCTTTAAGACCATAAAGAGCTTTATGAAGTTTGTAAACATGATCGGGTTTCTTAGGATTAACAAACCCGGGAAGTTGTTTAACATAAACTTCCTCCTCAATTTCACCATTTAGAAAAGCACTTTTAATTTCCATTTGGTACAAGGTGATATCATGGTGATTAGCATAGGCAAGTAAGATGCGGATGGACTCAATTCAAGCAATAGGGACATATATCTTACCGTAGTCCATACCTTCGACTTGAGTGTAGCCTTGGGCAACGAGACATGCTTTGTTGCGGACGACTTGACCATCTTCGTCTTGCTTGTTGCGAAACACCCATTTGGTACCAATAATGTTGTGGTTGTTGTTGGGCTTCTCGACCAATGTCCACACTTGGTTTCTCTCAAAGTTGTGTAGCTCTTTATGCATGGCATTTATCCAATCCAGATCTTCCAATGCTTCTTCGACCTTCATAGGTTCAATGCTAGAGATGAATGAATAATGTTCACAAAAGTTAGCCAAACGAGTTTTAGAGTGAGTGATTCTCCCGGTTTGAATATCATTGAAGATTTGCTCTACGGGATGGTCTCTTGAGACTATCGCTCAAACTCGTTAGAGCTTTTGCTTGGGTCGGGGTGGAACATCTTCTTCATCATCTTGTTCTTCTTCTTGGCCTTCTTCATTGTTGACGTTGTCGTTCTCTTTTCTAGGTGGAGAAGGAGGTTGATGAGGTTCATCTTGGTGTACTTCCTCGTTTTCTTCATCTTGGCATGTCCCACTTGTGGATGCTTCCATGTCAATTCTTGGTTCACCTTGACGTGAGGTAGAAGCTTCCACTTGGATGGACGAGGTACTTTCCTTCACCTCCGTTGGACGAATTTTTCCAATAGACAAGTCTTGGATTGCTTCTGAAGGGTCTTTGTCACCTACATCAATTGGCAATTGATCTACTTGTGAGCCGTTAGATTCATCAAACTTCACATCTACCGTCTCTTCAACCTTTCGGGTGAAATTGTTGTAGACACGGTAAGTGTGAGAGTTTGAGCCATGACCGAGTAGGAAACCCTCATGAGATTTAGGAGCAAATTTAGAATGATGATGCTTATCAAGAATGTAACACTTTGAGCCAAACACTCGAAAGTATCCAACTTGGGGTTTGTTACCGGTGAGGAGCTCGTATGTCGTATTACCGAGTAGCTTGTGAGGATACAAGCGATTTGTTGCATGACAAGCCGTCTCAACCGCTTCCGCCCAAAAATGTTTTGGTGTCTTGTACTCATCAAGCATCATTCTCGCCATCTCAATAAGAGTTCGGTTCTTCCTCTCAACAACTCCATTTTGTTGAGGCGTGTATGTAGCCGAGAACTCGTGTGAACTCCCTTCTTCGTCAAGAAAGGTATCCACATTTGCATTCTTGAACTCCGTTCCATTGTCGCTGCGAACCTTCTTGATCATCGCTTCAAATTGATTTTGGACCTTCCTAGCAAAGTTCTTGAAGATCTTTTGGACCTGCGATTTATCATCAAGAAAGAACACCCACGTAAATCTTGAAAAATCATCGACTATAACTAGACCAAATGAGTTTCCACCGAGACTTTTGTAGGCATTGGGACCAAAGAGATCCATGTGAAATAGCTCGAGCGGTCTTCTCGTGGTCATGATGTTCTTCACGGGGTGGCTTCCTCCAACTTGCTTTCCTGCTTGACAAGCACTACAAAGTCTATCCTTGTCAAATATAATATCTTTTACTCCAAGGATATGATCACCTTTAATAAGCTTATCAAGATTTCACATGCCCATATGACCTAACCTTCTATGCCACAACCAGCCTTTAGAGGATTTAGCAAATAAGCAAGTTCTAGGTTGAGCCTTTTTAGTGAAATCAACAATATATAGATCACCTCTACGTATGCCGGTAAAGACCATTTTATGATTATCTCTATGAAACACTTGGAAATCTACTTCAGTAAATAGGACATTGAAACCAAAGTCAGCAAGTCTAGATACAGAAACTAAATTGTAGCCAAGAGATTCAATGAGAATAACATTTTGTATGGAGCTATCATGTGAGATGGCCACCTTACCAAGGCAAACCACCTCACCCTTTGAGTTATCACCAAAAGTGACGTATGATGTCTACTACACAACCTTCTTCTTGTAGACATTGTTGGGCCTCCAAGTGCAGAGGTTTTGTAACACCCTCGATGCGACTATAGCTCCCACGTGTCGAGGCACGACTTAGAGACATAATCGCATTGAAGGCATATGTCGCAAGTTAGGCAATCTTCACAACATCCCATGTAATATAAATAATAAAGGGGAGATAACATAGTTGGCTTACACTCGCCACGTCAATCAAGTACATAAATAACATTACATCAGCCAAACACTCATGGCCCGACTACGGCGCCAAAATAAAAGATAACCCAACATGCGACACGGTCCCGTTCACCCCCAACTGGGCACCACTACTGATCATCAGGAAAGGAAACATAGTAACGTTGAGAGTCCTCGTCGAACTCCCACTTGAGCTCAAGCGCGTCTCCTGGAGCGGAAACATCAGGCTCTGCATCTGGTGTTATAGTAATCTGTGAGCCACAAGGACTCAGCAATCTCGCACCCTCGCGATCAAGACTATTTAAGCTTATAGGTAAGGCAAGGTAAAGTATGTGGAGCTGCAGCAAGCGACTAGCAAATATGGTGGCTATGTTATTCGCAAACGAGAGCGAGAAGAGGAGGCAAAGCGCGAGCGAGAAACTAGAGAACAACCTGCACAAACATTACTCCAACACCGTGTCCACTTCCCAGACTCCGCCGAGAAGAGGCCATCACGGTAACACACTCAGTTGATTCATTTTAATTAAGTTAAGGTTCAAGTTATCTACAACCGGACATTAACAAATTCCCATCTGCCCATAACCGCGGGCACGGCTTTCGAAAGTTCAAATCCCTGCAGGGGAGTCCCAACTTAGCCCATGACAATCTCTCACGGTCAACGAAGGAATAGACCTCCTCCCAAGACGTTCCGATCAGACTCGGTATCTCGGTTCTTCAAGACACTTCGACAGGTTAAAACAAGACCAGCAACACCGCCCGAATGTGCCGACAAATCCCGATAGGAGCTGCACATATCTCTTTCTCAAGGCACAATCGAATAAGCAATCCGTACAACTAAAACCAGCCCTCAAGTTTCCCCGAGGTGGCGCTGCAAGGGGCTCTAGGTTGGACCAACACTCAGGGGAGCACTGGCCCGGGGGGGTTAAAATAAGATTACCCTCGGGCTCCGGAAACCCAAGGGAAAAGAGGCTAGGTGGCAAATGATAAAACCAAGGTTGGGCATTGCTGGAAAAGCTTTAATCAAGGCGAACTATCAAGGGGTTCCCATTATAACCCAACCGCGTAAGGAACGCAAAATCCGGGAACATAACACCGATATGACGGAAACTAGGGCGGCAAGAGTGGAACAAAACACTAGGCGAGAGGCCGAGCCTTCCACCCTTTACCAAGTATATAGATGCATTAAGATAACAAGATAATATAATGATATCGCAACAAGTAAATAAATGTTCCAACAAGGAACGGCCTTCAATCTTCACCTGCAACTAGCAACGCTATAAGAGGGGCTGAGCAAAGCGGTAACATAGCCAATCAACGGTTTGCTAGGACAAGGTGGGTTAGAGGTTTGACATGGAAATTTGGGAGGCTTGAAAGCAAATGGTAGGCATCGTAGCATTGGCATAGCAAAAGAGCGAGCAAACTAGCATAGCAAAGATAGTAGTGATTTCGAGGGTATGATCATCTTGCCTGCACAGTTGTCAGAGTTGACTGGATCCTCGAAAGCAAACTCAACGGGCTCCTCGTTAGCGAACTCATCTCCCGGCTCTACCCAAACAAGACAAACAATCAACAAGGACACAATCAACCACGTGCAAGGATCAAACAAGATGATGCAAAGATGATATGCTATGCGGGATGCAATGCGGGATGCAAATGCAAGATATGACAGGAAATGCAAGAACCTGGCCTCAACTTGGAAATCCAAGTGTGCCACTGGAAAGATGAGATGAAATCGCTTGAAAACGATATAAAGAACACCGGAATCGGAGTTACGGTTTGGAAATGGCAAGCGATTCAAATATGACACCGGTCTGCGATTTACAACAAGTAGCCATCTAAATGCAATGAGATGAACATGCTATAGCACCCAAACATGACAACAAAATACATGGCAGGGATGCATTCAAGATGATTAACAAAAGTCTAGCACTGAGCTACGGCCAATTCATCCATTAACAGGTTCAAACAAGCATGGCAAAAATGCATATGGTAAACAGATCTCAGACTTCGTGAAATTAACACTTGTCTGGAATTTCAGATCAGGTAGCACTCTTCGGAGCAACAAAACTACATGCTATAGGATCTGAACATGGCAAAGTAAAACATGGCATGGAGCTACTCAAAGAGCTTAACAAAAGTCCCTTAGTGACCTTGAGCCAAAAGGGATCAGAAAATACAATTGCAATCATGTGAACATAGCAAAAACATAACCAGATCACAGACTTACTAAAAACTAGAGCATGCTGAAACATAACTCAAGTAGGCATGTTTACGAGCTCGATGCACTCACTACGGTGCAAGTCATGACAAGATAAGCATACATCCATTAAGAAGGCACAAAATTCAAGCTATACATGGCAAGAACAATAGCATAGCATGCACGGATCAACTACAACATCATCGGAAAAATTGCAAACAAGTTGACAATCTGCCCAGATTCACAAAGTAGCAAAAGTAGAGCTCGATTGACTCAAGCTAGGGTGCTCCATAATTGCAAACAAAGACACGGATGAATAGAGCACTACAATATTAACAAAACATCCTTACTGATCATCCTCAAAAGAGGCACGGATCACTAGGAAACAACATGAACATATGGCATCATGAGATAAACAACTCAAGGACTTAGTGGAAATGCTAAGTCCCTGAAAACAGAATTACCAAGTGTACCACTTGGCAAGCTTGTGCTAGTCACCACACACATCACAAAAATACATGGGTTTCACCTCTGAAAAGATGACAAAACCCTTAACAAAACATGTGTAGAGCATCAGGGCGTATCATACACACAATAATCATGGCAAAAATGACAAAAACCTAAATGGAGCAGCAGATCTGACAATTATCTCAAGTAGCCCTCTTCTAACAGCATTTCGGGCATCAAGATGAACTCAAATGAAAATGATGCAATGGAATAAAATGATGTACTCTCTGAGATGAACATTTTGATATGCTATATGCATGAATCGGAGCTACGGATGCAAAGTTACGGTAGTCCACCTCAAAGTTATCCTTTCTGATCGATCTATTCAAGAGTCCGTAGTAAAATAACATGAAGCTATTCTTTCCATTCGATCTATCATAGAGTTCGTACTAGAATAACACCTTAAGACACAAATCAACCAAAACCCTAATGTCACCAAGATACTCCAATGTCACCTCAAGTATCCGTGGGTATGATTACACGATATGCATCACACAATCTCAGATTCATCTATTCAACCAACACAAATAACTTCAAAGAGTGCCCAAAGTTTCTACCGGAGAGTCAAGACAAAAATGCGTGCCAACCCCTATGCATAAGTCCACGGAACTCGCAAGTTGATCACCAAAACATACATCAAGTGGATCACGTGATATCCCATTGTCACCACAGATAAGCACATGCAAGACATACATCAAGTGTTCTCAAATCCTTAAAGACTCAATTCGATAATATAACTTCAAAGGGAAAACTCTATCCATTACAAGAGAGTAGAGGGGGAGAAACATCATAAGATCCAACTATAATAGTAAAGCTCGTGATACATCAAGACCATATCACCTCAAGAACAAGAGATAGAGAGAGAGATCAAACAGATAGCTACTGGTACATACCCTCAGCCCCGAGGGTGGACTACTCCCTCCTCGTCATGGAGAGCGCAGGGATGATGAAGATGGCCACTGGAGAGGGATTCCCCCCTCCGGCAGGGTGCCGGAACGGGTCTAGATTGGTTTTTGGTGGCTACAGAGGCTTGCAGCTGCGGAACTCCCGATCTATTCTGTTCCCCGAAGTTTTTAGGGTATATGGACATATATAGGCGAAAGAAGTCGGTCAGGGGATCTTCGGGCTGTCCACGAGGCAGGGGGCGCGCCCCCCACCCTCATGGGCAGCCCGGGACTCTTTTGGTCCATCTCTGATGCTCCGTGGGCTTCTTCTGGTCCAAAAATAAGTTCCGCGAAGTTTCAGGTCAATTGGACTCCGTTTGATTTTCCTTTTCCGCGATACTCTAAAACATGGAAAAAAGAAACTGGCACTGGGCTCTAGGTTAATAGGTTAGTCCCAAAAACCATATAAAATAGCATATAAAACATCCTAGATGGATAATATAATAGCATGGAACAATCAAAAATTATAGATACGTTGGAGACGTATCAAGCATCCCCAAGCTTAATTCCTACTCGTCCTCGAGTAGGTAAATGATAAAAACAGAATTTTTGATGTGGAATGCTACCTAACATATTTATCCATGTAATCTTCTTAATTGTGGCAAGAATATTCAGATCCATAAGATTCAAGACAAAAGTTTAATATTGACATGAAAATAATAATACTTCAAGCATACTAACAAAGCAATCATGTCTTCTCAAAATAACATGGCCAAAGAAAGCTACCCTACAAAATCATATAGTCTGGCTATGCTCTATCTTCACCACACAAAATATTTAAATCATGCACAACCCCGATGACAAGCCAAGCAATTGTTTCATACTCTGGATGTTCTCAAACTTTTCCAATCTTCACGCAATACATGAGCGTGAGCCATGGACATAGCACTACAGGTGGAATAGAGTGGTGGTTGTGGAGAAGACAAAAAGGAGAATATAGTCTCACACCTACTAGGCGTATCAACGGGCTATGGAGATGCCCATCAATAGATATCAATGTGAGTGAGTAGGTATTTCCATGCAACGGATGCACTAGAGCTATAAGTGTATGAAGGCTCAACAAAAGAAACTAATGTATGAAGGCTCAACAAAAGAAACTAATGTATGAAGGCTCAACAAAAGAAACTAATTGGGTGTGCATCCAACTCGCTTGCTCACGAAGACCTAGGGCATTTTGAGGAAGCCCATCATTGGAATATACAAGCCAAGTTCTATAATGAAAGATTTCCACTAGTATATGAAAGTGACAACATAGGAGACTCTATCATGAAGATCATGGTGCTACTTTGAAGCACAAGTGTGGTAAAAGGATAGTAGCATTGCCCCTTCTCTCTTTTTCTCTCATTTTTTCTCCTTTTTTTGGGCCTTCTCTTTTATTTTCTTTTTTTGGCCTTTCTATTTTTTTTATTTTTTTATTTTATTCCGAAGTCTCATCCCGACTTGTGGGGGAATCATAGTCTCCATCATCCTTTACTCACATGGGACAATGCTCTAACAATGATGATCATCACACTTTTATTTACTTACAACTCAAGAATTACAACTGATACTTAAAACAAAATATGAATCTATGTGAATGCCTCCGGCGGTGTACCGGGATGTGCAATGACTCATGGGTGACATGTATGAATGAATTATGAACGGTGGCTTTGCCACAAATACAATGTCAACTACATGATCATGCAAGCAATATGACAATGATGAAGCGTGCCATAATAACGGAACGGTGGAAAGTTGCATGGCAACATATCTCGGAATGGCTATGGAAATGCCATAATAGGTAGGTATGGTGGCTGTTTTGAGGAAGATATATGGTGGGTTTATGGTACCGGCGAAAGTTGTGCGGCACAAGAGAGGCTAGCAATGGTGGAAGGGTGAGAGTGCGTATAATCCACGGACTCAACATTAGTCATAAAGAACTCACATACTTATTGCAAAAATCTATTAGTTATCGAAACAAAGTACTATGCGCATGCTCCTAGGGGGATAGATTGGTAGGAAAAGACCATCGCTCGTCCCCGACCGCCACTCATAAGGATGAAAATCAATAAATAAATCATGCTCCGACTTCATCACATAACAGTTCACCATACGTGCATGCTACGGGAATCACAAACTTCAACACAAGTATTTCTCCAATTCACAACTACTCAACTAGCATGACTCTAATATCACCATCTCCATATCTCACAGCGATTATCAAGTATCAAACTTCTCTTAGTATTCAATGCACTTATATGAAAGTTTTTATTATAACAAAAGCAAATTACCATGCTGTTCTAAAGGACTCTCAAAATAATATAAGTGAAGCATGAGAGATCAATTATTTCTATAGAATAAAACCACCACCGTGCTCTAAAATATATAAGTGAAGCACTAGAGCAAATGACAAACTACTCCAAAAGATATAAGTGAAGATCAATGAGTAGTTGAATAATTATGCAACTATGTGAAGACTCTCCCATTTAATAATTTCAGATCTTGATATTTTATTCAAACAGCAATCAAAACAAAGTAAAATGACATTCTAAGAATGGCAAACATCATGTGAAGAAGCAAAAACTTAGGATCAACCAAAACTAACCGATAGTTGTTGAAGAAGAAAGGTGGGATGCCAACGGGGGCATCCCCAAGCTTAGACGCTTGAGACTTCTTGAAATATTTCCTTGGGGTTCCTTGGGGTGCCTTGGGCATCCCCAAGCTTAGGATCTTGCCACTCCTTATTCCATAGTCCATCGAATCTTTACCCAAAACTTGAAAACTTCACAACACAAAACTTAACAGAAAACTCGTAAGCTCCGTTACTATAAGAAAATAAATCACCACTTAGGTACTATTGTGAACTCATTCTAAATTCATATTGGTGTAATATCTACTGTATTCCAACTTCTCTATGGTTCATACCCTCCGATACTACTTATAGATTCGTCAAAATAAGCAAACAACACATAGAAAACATAATCTGTCAAAAACAGAACAGGCTGTAGTAATCTGTGGTTTCCAAATACTTATGTAACTCCAAAAATCCTGAGAAATTAGAAAGTCCTAGGCAATTTGTTTATTAATCTACTGCAAGTGGAATTGGTATTTTATCGCTCTCTGGTAAGAAATGAAAACTATTCTCGTGAGTGCATACTTTCTGTTTTTTACAACAAGATCAAATAACAATCAGCCAGGAAGGTCATAAAGGCTTTACTTGGCACATACACTAATTAAAACATAAAACCACATCTAAACAGAGGCTAGATGAATTATTTATTAATAACCAGGAGCAAAAATCAAGGAATAAAAATAAAATTGGGTTGCCTCCCAACAAGCGCTATCGTTTAACGCCCCTAGCTAGGCATGATGGTTTCAATGATGCTCACATACAAGCTAAGAATTCTAACATAAAGAGAGCATCATGAAGAATTTGGCTAGCACATTTAAGTATAACCCACTTTCTATGCATAGGATTTTGTGAGCAAACAATTTATGGGAACAATAATCAACTAGCATAGGAAGGCAAAACAAGCATAACTTTAGAACTGTAAGCACATAGCGAGGAAACTTGATACTATTGCAATTCCTACAAGCATATATTCCTCCCTCATAATAATTTTCACTAGCATCATGAATGAATTCAACAATATAACTATCACATATAGCATTATTTTCATGATCTACAAGCATAGAATTTTTATTACTCTCCACATAAGCAAATTTCTTCTCATGAATAGTAATGTGAGCAAGCTCAACAAAATAACTATCATGTGAGGCATAATCCAATTGAAAACTAAAATCATGATGACAAGTTCCATGGTTATCATTATTCTTTATAGCATACATGTCATCACAATAATCATCATAGATAGCAACTTTGTTCACATAATCAATTGGAACCACTTCCGAAATAGCGGATTCATCACTAAATAAAGTCATGACCTCTCCAAATCCACCTTCACAATTATCACAATATGATTCAACACCCTCCAAAATAGTGGGATCATTACTTCCTAAAGTTGACACTCTTCCAAACCCACTTTCATCAATATAATCATCATAAATAGGAGGCATGCTATCATCAAAATAAATTTGCTCATCAAAACTTGGGGGACAAAAAATATCATCTTCATCAAACATAGCTTCCCCAAGGTTGTGGCTTTGCATATCATTAGCATCATAGGTATTCAAGGAATTCATACTAACAACATTGCAATCATGCTCATCATTCAAATATTTAGTGCCAAACATTCTAATGCATTCTTCCTCTAGCACTTGAGCACAATTATCGGAATCCTTATTTTCATGATAGATATTAAAAAGATGAAGCATATGAGGTACCCTTAATGCCATATTTTTTTGTAATTTTCTTTTATAAACTAAACTAGTGATAAAACAAGAAACTAAAAGATTCGATTGCAAGATCTAAAGATATACCTTCAAGCGCTAACCTCCCTGGCAACGGCGCCAGAAAAGAGCTTGATGTCTACTACACAACCTTCTTCTTGTAGACGTTGTTGGGCCTCCAAGTGCAGAGGTTTGTAGGACAGTAGCAAATTTCCCTCAAGTGGATGACCTAAGGTTTATCAATCCGTGGGAGGCGTAGGATGAAGATGGTCTCTCTCAAGCAACCCTGCAACTAAATAACAAAGAGTCTCTTGTGTCCCCAACACACCCAATACAATGGTAAATTGTATAGGTGCACTAGTTCGGCGAAGAGATGGTGATACAAGTGCAATATGGATGGTAGATATAGGTTTTTGTAATCTGAAATTATAAAAACAGAAAGGTAACAAGTAATAAAAGTGAGCGTAAACGGTATTGCAATGCATGGAAACAAGGCCTAGGGTTCATACTTTCACTAGTGCAAGTTCTCTCAACAATAATAACATAATTGGATCATATAACTATCCCTCAACATGCAACAAAGAGTCACTCCAAAGTCACTAATAGCAGAGAACAAACAAAGAGATTATGGTAGGGTACGAAACCACCTCAAAGTTATCCTTTCTGATCGATCTATTAAAGAGTCCATAGTAAAATAACAAGAAGCTATTCTTTCCGTTCGATCTATCATAGAGTTCGTACTAGAATAACACCTTAAGACACAAATCAACCAAAACCCTAATGTCAGCTAGATACTCCAATGTCACCTCAAGTATCCGTGGGTATGATTACATGATATGCATCACACAATCTCAGATTCATCTATTCAACCAACACAAAGAACTTCAAAGAGTGCCCCCAAAGTTTCTACCGGAGAGTCAAGACGAAAACGTGTGCCAACCCCTATGCATAAGTTCACAGAACTCGCAAGTTGATCACCAAAACATACATCAAGTGGATCACGTGATATCCCATTGTCACCACAGATAAGCACATGCAAGACATACATCAAGTGTTCTCAAATCCTTAAAGACTCAATCCGATAATATAACTTCAAAAGGAAAACTCAATCCATTACAAGAGAGTAGAGGGGGAGAAACATCATAAGATCCAACTATAATAGCAAAGCTCGCGATACATCAAGATTGTATCACCTCAAGAACACGAGAGAGAGATCAAACACATAGCTACTTTTACATACCCTCAGCCCCGAGGGTGGACTACTCCCTCGTCATCATGGAGAGCACAGGGATGATGAAGATGGCCACCGGAGAGGGATTCCCCCCTTCGGCAGGGTGCCGGAACGGGTCTAGATTGGTTTTTGGTGGCTACAGAGGCTTGCGGCAGCGGAACTCCCGATCTATTCTGTTCCCCAAAGTTTTTAGGGTATATGGACATATGTAGGCGAAAGAAGTTGGTCAGGGGATCTCCGGGCTGTCCACGAGGCCGGGGGGCGCGCCCAGGGGGGTGGGCGCGCCCCCACCCTCATGGGCAGCCCGGGACTCTTATGGTCCATCTCCGATGCTCCGTGGGCTTCTTCTAGTCGAAAAATAAGTTTCGTGAAGTTTCAGGTCAATTGGACTCCGTTTGATTTTCCTTTTCTGCGATACTCTAAAACAAGGAAAAAACAGAAACTGGCACTGGGCTCTAGGTTAATAGGTTAGTCCCAAAAATCATATTAAATAGCATATAAATGCATATAAAACATCCTAGATGGATAATATAATAGCATGGAACAATCAAAAATTATAGATACGTTGGAGACGTATCAACGTACTTCCGAGGGCCGTTGTTTTCAGCAAGCTCACGAAACATATCCTTATCTCCGATCATATGATCGGTACATCCACTATCAAGGACCCATTCCTTTCCTCCAGCCATGTAGCGGCGAAGATTTGCCATAAGAGCGAAGTGTCTTATAGACTCATCGAGATCAAAGTCACTATCATAATCCTCATCATAGTATCCATGTTCATCATTATCTGGTAATTGATCATTTCCTAGAGAAGATGATTCATTAGAAGTATGACCATAACAATGTTCATCTCTATGGATTCTAATGACTTCGGAAATGATATTGCCAATGATCCCAACATCTCCTTTGGCACGCATGAGGTCACGAAGCTCAAACAAACAAACACCATACTTGGTATCATTAGGACTCATCTTAGTCAAAGCAATAGACTTATGAAGGATCTCAGCTAAGTTTTTAAAGGAATAGTTTTGAAATTGTTCCTCAAGAAATATCCACATAGTGTAGGCACAATCAAGAGTAGGCAAACATCCAATCAAGTTTCTAGGCAAACCTCTAGTGATAAGATTAATAGTTCTAAGGTTGCGAATCATGTCAATAGACTCATCAAGGGTAGGATGCAAAGGATCAACATGAGGTGCACAAGGGCTAGTAATATACTTGTTCAAATGATATTCATTGAAAATCACAAGTATCTCATTTTTCCACTCATGAAAGTATTCTCCATCAAGAATAGGCACTCTTCATCTAAGACCCCCCAACGTAGACTCATCCATCTTCCTCCAAAGGTGTTTAAACCAAAGCAATGGAGACCAATGCTCTGATACGAATTGAAATGATCGAGAAGAGGTGTCTAGAGGGGGGGGGTGAATAGACTCTTAACAAATAAAAGTGCAATTTTTATTTTCTTCAAGTTAAGGTAGAGATTTAGCACAAGTTTAAACATTCACAATACATTTCAAGCAAGCATGACAAGAGTATATGAGCAGCGGAAAGTAAAGCATGCAAGTTGCAAGGATGTAAAGGGATGGGTTTGGAGTGTGCAAACGCAATTGGAGACACGAAGATTTTTCCATGGTTCCGATAGGTGGTGCTATCATACATCCACCTTGACACGTCTCCATCGTATCTACTTTTCCAAACACTTTTGCCCTTGTTTTGGACTCTAACTTGCATGATTTTAATGGAACTAACCCGGACTGACGCTGTTTTCAGCAGAATTGCCATGGTGTTATTTTTGTGCAGAAATAAAAGTTCTCCGAATGACCTGAAAATCAACGGAGAATATTTTTGGAATATATAGAAAATAATGGCGAAACAAATCAAGGCCAGGGGCCCACACCCTGTCCACAAGGGTGGGGGGCACGCCTACCCCCTGGGTGCGCCCCCTACCTCGTGGGCCCCCTAGTGCTTCACCGACCTCAACTCAACTCTATATATTCATGTTCGAGGAGAAAAAATCAAAGAGAAGGATCCATCGCGTTTTACAATACGGAGCCGCCACCAAGCCCTAATCTCTCTCGGGAGGGCTGATCAGGAGTCTGTTTGGGGCTCTGGAGAGGGGACTCCGTCGTCATCGTCAACATCAACCTTCCTCCATCACCAATTTCATGATGCTCACCGCCGTGCGTGAGTAATTCCATCGTAGGCTTGCTGGACGGTGATGGGTTGGATGAGATTTATCATGTAATCGAGTTAGTTTTGTTAGGGTTTGATCCCTAGTATCCATTATGTTCTGAGATTGATGTTGCCATGACTTTGCTATGCTTAATGCTTGTCACTAGGGCCCGAGTGCCATGATTTCAGATATGAACCAATTATGTTTTCATGAATATATGTGAGTTCTTGATCCTATCTTGCAAGTCTATATTCACCTATTATGTGTTATGATCCGTTAACCCCGAAGTGACAATAATCGGGATACTTACCGGTGATGACCGTAGTTTGAGGAGTTCATGTATTCACTATGTGTTAATGCTTTGGTCCAATACTCTATTAAAAGGATGCCTTAATATCCCTTAGTTTCCAATAGGACCCCGCTGCCACGGGAGGGTAGGACAAAAGATGTCATGCAAGTTCTTTTCCATAAGCACGTATGACTATATTCAGAATACATGCCTACATTGCATTGATGAACTGGAGCTAGTTTTGTGTCACCCTATGTTATAACTATTGCATGAGGATTTGCATCCGACATAATTATCCATCACTGATCCGTTGCCTACTAGCTTTTCATATATTGATATTTGCTTATTTACTTTTCCGTTGTTACTGTTACAATCACTATAAAACCAAAATTATTACTTTCGCTACCGTTACCGCTACTATCATACTACTTTGCTGCAGATATTAAGTTTTCCAGGTGTGGTTGAGTTGACAACTCAGCTGCTAATACTTGAGAATATTCTTTGGCTCCCCTTGTGTCGAATCAATAAATTTGGGTTGAATACTCTACCCTCGAAAACTGTTGCGATCCCCTATACTTGTGGGTTATCAAGACTATTTTCTGGCGCCGTTGCCGGGGACCATAGCTCTATTCTTTGAGTCACTTGGGATTTATATCTGCTGATCACTATGAAGAACTTGAAAGATAAAATAACCAAGATTTTTCCCTCAACTACGAGGGGAGGTAAGGAACCGCCATCTAGCTCTGCACTTGATTCACCTTCTGTTTTGAGTAAACTTGCGACACCTACTCCTGCTATTCATTCTGATACGTCACATGTTATTGATGATGCCACTTCTGCTTTGCATGATTCTTATGATGAAACTACTTCTGTGCTTGATAATACTGTGCCACTAGGTGAATTTCTTGATGAACAACTTGCTAGGGTTAGAGAGAATGAAATTATTGAAACTGATAATATTGATGAAAGTGATGATGCAGATTCTCCCCTAGATATGAATTGCCTGTTGTGCCTGAGGGTTATGTTATGGATGAAGAAACTGCTAGAGACTTCTTAGCTTGCAATGATAGATATGATCTTAAGAAATTATTAGTTAAGCTTAAAGAAAAGTCTTTGAATGCTAGAATGAAATATGACCCTGCTTTTGCTACTTCACCTATCTTTATTTCCGATAAGGATTATGATTTCTCTGTCGACCCTGAGTTAATTAGTTTGGTTGAATCTGATCCTTTTTATGGCTATGAATCTTAAACTTTTGTGTCCCATCTTACTAAATTAAATGATATAGCCACCCTGTTCACTAATGATGAGAAAACTCGCTATTACTTTATCCTTAAGTTGTTTGCGTTCTCATTAAAGGGTGATGCTAAAATATGGTTTAATTCTCTTGATCCTGGTTGTGTGCGTAGTCCACGGGATATGATTCATTACTTCTCTGCTAAATATTTCCCCGCTCATAAGAAACAAGCTGCCTTAAGGGAAATATATAATTTTGTGCAAATTGAAGAAGAGAGTCTCCCACAAGCTTGGGGGAGGATTCTCCAATTACTTAATGCTTTGCCTGATCATCCTCTCAAGAAAAATGAAATACTTGATATATTTTATAATGGACTAACCGATGCTTCCAGAGACCACCTAGATAGTTGTGCTGGTTGTGTTTTCAGGGAAAGAACTGTTGATCAAGCTGAATTGCTATTGAATAATATATTGAGTAATGAAAATGATTGGACACTTCCTGAACCAACTCCTAAGCCAACTCTGAAGAAAAGAGGTATTCTATTTCTCAGTCTTGAAAAGATGCAAGACGCAAAGAAATCTATGAAACAAAGAGGTATTAGAGCTGAAGATGTTAAGAATTTACCACCTATCAAAGAAATACATGGTCTTGATAACCTGACACAGGTAGTAAAGGTAAATTCTCTCTATAGATTTGATAAATGTGAAATCTCATCTACTAAAATTGCTATCCAATGCTTGGATGAGTTTGATGATTTTATGGTTAAACAAGAAGACTTCAATGCTTATGTTGGTAGACAATTGAAATGTAATGCTTATATGATTGAACACTTGAGTGATTATATGTCTAGAGTTAAAGGTGAACTTAAACTTATTAGTAAACATGCTTCTATGGTTACCACTCAAGTAGAACAAGTACTTAAGGCTCAGAATGATTTGCTCAATGAATTAAATAATAAGAAAGATGATAATCCCGTTAGAGTTATGACTAGAGGGGGTAAAATGACTCAAGAACCTTTGTATCCTAAGGGCCACCCCAAGAGAATTGAGCAAGATTCTCACAGAATTAATGTTGATGCACCTACTTATTCTAAGAAGAAGAAAAAGAAAAATGATAGGACTTTGCATGCTTCCAGTGAACCTGTTGTTGACAACCTGAGAATCCCAATGATATTTCTATTTCTGATGCTGAAACACAATCTGGTAATGAACATGGACCCAGTGATAATGTTAATGATGATGTTCATGTTGATGCTCAACCTAGCAATGACAATGATGTAGAGATTGAACCTGCTGTTGATCTTGATAACCCACAATCAAAGAATCATTGTTATGATAAGAGAGACTTCATTGCTAGGAAGCACGGTAAAGAAAGAGAACCATGGGTTCAGAAACCCATGCCTTTCCTCCTAAACCATCAAAGAAAAAGGATGATGAGGATTTTGAGCGCTTTGCTGAAATGATTAGGCCTATCTTTTTGCGTATGCGTTTGACTGGTATGCTTAAAATGAATCCTTATGCTAAGTATATGAAGATATTGTTACTAATAAAAGAAAGATACCGGAAGATGAAATTTCCGCCATGCTTGCTAATTACACTTTTAAAGGTGGAATACCAAAGAAACTAGGAGATCCAGGAGTACCAACTATACCATGCTCCATTAAGAGAAACTATGTAAAAACTGCTTTATGTGATCTCGAAGCCGGTGTTAGTGTTATGCCTCTCTCTTTATATTGTAGACTTGAATTGAATAAGTTGACACCTACTGAAATATCTTTGCAAATGGCTGATAAATCAACTGCTATACCTGTTGGTATTTGTGAGGATGTGCCTGTTGGGGATGTACATATCCCCGTTGAGGTAACCTAGTGTTATTCGAAAATTATCTAGTTTCATGTTATTCGAAATGAGTTTGTTAACAAGACTTGATCAACCTTGTTAGTGGATTCCTTTTGATGAGCATGAGATGGATGAAGTTAGAAAGCACAACTCTCTGTACCCTCTTTTTAATTTCTATTATTTAGTTTAAATAAAACAAAAATAGCATTTTCTGTCTATTTTCTGAATTATCCTTGCAATAAAAATACCCCAAAAATAAAATTTCTCCAATTGTCCTGAAAATTTAATATGATTTTTTCTGGAATATTTAAGAATTATTGGCACTAAGAACACACCAGGGGGCCTCACCATGTGCCCACGAGGGTGGAGGGCACGCCCTACCCCCTAGGCGCTCCCCCTACCTCGTGGACCCCACGTGGGCCCCCTCCACTTATTCTTGCACCCACACACTTCTTCTTCCTCCAGAAAAAAATCATCCACCATCTCAAACCCGAGTTCTAGCTCATCTTGCTGCCATTTTCGATCTCTTTGCTCAAACCTCCATTCACAAAACTACTTTGGGGGATTGTTCTTTGGTATGTGACTCCTCCAATGTTCCAATTAGTTTTTGTTCCAGTGCTTTATTTATTGTAAATTTTTGCTGCTTAGGTGACCCTATTCTTGAGCTTGCATGTCAAATTTAGGTGGTCCCAAGTAGTTTTAATGCATGATATGGCCTCTAGGCACTTGTAGGAGTAGTTGCTATGAATCTTGTTGAGTTTGATTCACTTTTATTTTGAGTTACTAAATTTTTTAGAAATTTTCAGAAAAATATGAAGAGATTTTGAGGGGCTCTTCGAGCCGAAGCTCGAAGGATAAACAAAGTGAAGAAAAAAAGAAGCCCAAATATAATCTTCCTCGCACTGCGGCGGTTCGGCCGTGTGAATGGCCCTGTGATGAGTTCTTGAGAGAAGCCGGGATTTATGAAGATTTTTATTATTTGGCTGAGAATGCAGGCCTCACCGACTTCCTCCACGACCAGCGTGAACAGTATCTCCTACTCACCAATATTTTTGTGCAAAATTTTCATTTCCATGCTAGGAGATCGCCACCCTCGGTGGAATTTTATTTATATGATGAGAATAAGGAGATGTCACTTTATGAATTTTGTGCGGTTTGCAAGTTGCTCTTTGAGGGCAGCATAGAGGAACCACATCGTAATGATGTGGAGGGATTTATTGATATGATTGCTATAGGGGATACGAGGAAGTTTCCGATGCAAGAATCACTAGCATACATTTTCCTGTTCTACGTTACTTTGCAATATTTGCTAGTAGATGCTTAATTGGTCGCGGGAACAGCAGAAATCTTAATGCCTCTGATATTGTTATTTTGTGCCATGCTTTGTTTCGTAATACCACTTTCAGTTTAGGCGCTATTGTTGCTAAACAGTTAAATCTGAACCGTACAAAGGGCCCCGTCTTTGGAGGCATCTTTGCCTCGCGCCTTGTTGCACACTTTAATATACCTATTAGGCATTTTGAGAAAGAGGAAAAGTTGCTGCCTCCTATTTTTCTAGATTATAAGATTATGGCAGCACATGATTTTATTGTTAAGAATAAGAAGAAGATGCTTAACTACAGACTGATATTTGATAAAAATTACTTTGAGACTATTACCTTGCCTGCTCCCTCTTTGTTCAACATATTTTGAGGCACGTACCTTGTTTTGCCGGAGGCCGTTCATGCATACCGGAGCCTAACATCAGCTCCAGAGCCGGAGCCACCACTTGATCCTCACCGTCAGTCTGTTTATCAATGGGATCTGGAGGAGATCGCTAACCAGTGGCACCCTGAGGATCCTCCTCAGTACATCGGAGAGGGCAGCTTCGATCCATGGGCATAGACCAACTTAGGCCAAAAG
>NC_053028.1:494403761-494416556 GCF_003073215.2 Triticum urartu | reverse complement strand
AAGAGAGAGATCAATCAGGTCGGGTTGCCAAGTGGCTATAAATAGCCCACCCCCTACAACCATAAACGGTTGGCTGCTCAGATTGAGAGTACGGCTTTTGTCGTTTGAGAGCAACCCACCTCGAAGCCTTTGAGAGAGAATTCCTTGCGAGGATAAAGCCCTAACCACCCAGAGCCAGAGAAATTGGGCATCACTTAAGTCTTCTTGTCTGTGTGATCTGAAGACTTATTACACTTGAGGACTGTGCATCCTCCAGACGGTTAGGCGTCGCGTTCAGAGCATCCAAGAGACATTGTGGATTGCCAGTGAACGAAGTCTGTGAAGGTTTGGGAGTCTACCTTGAAGACTTACCAGAGTGATTGGGCGAGGACTATGTGACCTTAGCTCAAGGAGAATACGGTGAGGACTTGGTGTCCTGAGCTGCGTGTTCAGGACTGGGTGTCCGGGACTGTGTGTCCTAAGGTTTAAATACCTAGCCGCTCCAACCAGACGTACAGTTGTCACAGCAACTGGAACTGGTCCAACACATCATTGTCTTCAACGAGTCACTGGTTTCATCTTCACTTCCTTTTACTTACTGATTACTCATTGTGAAGTCATTGCATGTCTGTTCTATCTTTTGTCTTCACAACGTGAGTGTATGATCTGTTTGGCTTCATAATATCTTCCTACCTGATCCTTATTACACTGCAGCTATTTGTCACTGTGCTTTCACTCTGTTGATACTTGACCATGGCTTGCCTAGTAGTCTACCTTCCGCTGCATAGTAATAGGCATATCTCTGCTGTTTGTCTTCATAACTTCCGCGTTTTGAAGACTTTCAAAAAATCTCCTATTCACCCCCCCTCTAGTCGATATAACGCACTTTCAGAAAGCATCACTCAAGCTTGGGGGAGGCTTAAATCAATGTTATATTCATGCCCCAATCATGAGCTCTCGAGAGAAATAATTATGCAAAGTTTTTATGCTCGGCTTTCTCATAATAATCAACCATGCTCGATACTTCTTGTGCTGGCTCTTTTATGATGAAGACTATTGAATTCAGATGGAATTTATTGGATAGAATTAAACGCAACTCTGAAGATTGGGACCTCGACGAAGGTAAGGAGTCAGGTATGACACCTAAGTTTGATTGTGTTAAATCTTTTATGGACACCGATATTTTCCGTAAGTTTAGCACTAAATATGGACTTGACTCTGAGATAGTAGCTTCTTTCTGTGAATCTTTTGCTACTTATGTTGATCTCCCTAAGGAGAAGTGGTTTAAATATCATCCTCCCATAGAAGTAAAAGTAGCTGCACCTATTAAAGTTGAAGAAAAGACTATCACTTATAATGATCCTATTGTTCCTACTTCTTATGTTGAGAAACCACCTTTCCCTGTTAGAATAAAGGATCATGCTAAAGCTTCAACTGTTGTTCGTAAAAGCAATATTAGAACTTATACCTCCTGAGCAAGTTAAAGTAGAACCTAATATTGCTATTGTTAAAGATCTCTTGTCTGATAATATTGATGGGCATGTTATTCAGTTCGAAGGTGAAAACTGCTAGAATTGCTAAACCTTGTGCTAAAGATAAACATAGACCTGTGGTAGGCGTGCCTGTTATTTCTGTTAAAATAGGAGATCATTGTTATCATGGCTTATGTGATATGGGTGCTAGTGCTAGTGTTATACCTTATGACTTGTATAAAGAAATCAAGCATGAAATTGCACCTGCTGAGTTAGAAGATATTGATGTCACAATTAAACTTGCCAATAGAGATACTATTTCACCAGTGGGAATTGTTAGAGATGTTGAAGTCTTGTGTGGGAAAACTAAATATCCTGCTGATTTTCTTGTTCTTAGTTCCCCACAAGATAGCTTTTGTCCCATTATATTTGGTAGACCCTTCTTGAACACTGTTAATGCTAAGATAGATTGCGAAAAGAATGTTGTTACTATTGGCTTGGATGATATGTCATGAGTTTAATTTCTCTAAATTTAGTAAACAACATCGTGAGGAAGAATTGCCTAGTAAGGATGAAATTATTGGTCTTGCTTCTATTGCCGTACCTCCTAGTGATCCTTTAGAACACTATTTGCTAGACCATGAAAATGATATGTTCATGAATGAAAGAAGGGAAATAGATGAAGTATTCTTTAAACAGGAACCTATTCTGCAACACAATTTGCCTGTTGAAATTTTAGGGGATCCTCCTCCACCCAAGGGTGATCCCGTGTTTGAGCTTAAACCGTTGCCTGATAATCTTAAATATGCTTATCTTGATGAAAAGAAGATATATCCTGTTATTATTAGTGCTAACCTTTCAGAGCATGAAGAAGAAAGATTATTGAAAACTCTGAAGAAGCACCGTGCTGCTATTGGATATACTCTTGATGATCTTAAGGGCATTAGTCCCACTCTATGTCAACATAAAATAAATTTGGAAGCAGGATGCCAAACCAGTTCGTGATCCTCAACGACGTCTGAATCCTAAAATGAAAGAAGTGGTAAGAAAAGAAATACTAAAGCTTCTGGAGGCAGGTATAATTTATCCCGTTGCTGATAGTCAGTGGGTAAGTCCTGTCCATTGTGTCCCTAAGAAGGGAGGTATTACTGTTGTTCCTAATGATAAAGATGAATTGATTCCACAAAGAATTATTCACAGGTTATAGGATGGTAATTGATTTCCGCAAATTAAATAAGGCTACTAAGAAAGATCATTACCCCTTACCTTTTATTGATCAAATGCTAGAAAGATTATGCAAACATACACATTATTGCTTTCTAGATGGTTATTCTGGTTTCTCTCAAATACCTGTGTCAGCTAAAGATCAATCAAAGACTACTTTTACATGCCCTTTTGGTACTTTTGCTTATAGACGTATGCCTTTTGGTTTATGTAATGCACCTGCTACCTTTCAAAGATGCATGATGGCTATATTCTCTGACTTTTGTGAAAAGATTTGTGAGGTTTTCATGGACGACTTTTCCGTCTATGGTTCCTCTTTTGATGATTGCTTGAGCAATCTTGATCGAGTTTTGCAGAGATGTGAAGAAACTAATCTTGTCTTGAATTGGGAAAAGTGCCACTTTATGGTTAATGAAGGTATTGTCTTGGGGCACAAAGTTTCTGAAAGAGGTATTGAAGTTGATAAAGCCAAGGTTGATGCTATTGAAAAGATGCCATGTCCCAAGGACATCAAAGGTATAAGAAGTTTCCTTGGTCACCGGATTTTATAGGAGGTTCATTAAGGACTTCTCAAAAATTTCTCGGCCTCTGACTAATTTATTACAAAAAGATATACCATTTGTCTTTGATGATGATTGTGTAGAAGCATTTGAAATACTTAAGAAAGCATTAGTCTCTGCACCTGTTGTTCAGCCACCTGATTGGAATTTACCCTTTGAAATTATGTGTGATGCTAGTGATTATGTTGTAGGTGTTGTTCTAGGGCAAAGAGTTGATAAGAAATTAAATGTTATCCATTATGCTAGTAAGACTCTAGACAATGCTCAAAGAAATTATGCTACTACTCAAAAAGAACTTTTAGCAGTTGTATTTGCTTGTGATAAGTTCAGACCTTATATTGTTGATTCTAAAGTAACTATTCACACTGATCATGCTGCTATTAAATATCTTATGGAAAGAAAGATGCTAAACCTAGACTTATTAGATGGGTTCTCTTGCTACAAGAATTTGATTTGCATATTGTTGATAGAAAGGGAGCTGAGAACCCCGTTGCAGACAACTTGTCTAGGTTAGAAAATGTTCTTGATGACCCACTACCATATTGATGATAGCTTTCCTGATGAACAATTAAATGTTATAAGTACTTCTCGTAGTACTCCATGGTATGCTGATTATGCTAATTATATTGTTGCTAAGTTTATACCACCTAGTTTCAC
This sequence comes from Triticum urartu, assembly GCF_003073215.2. NCBI lineage: Eukaryota > Viridiplantae > Streptophyta > Magnoliopsida > Poales > Poaceae > Triticum > Triticum urartu. Next base: position 494,412,664 of record NC_053028.1, on the reverse strand, counting down.
ATACCAGCAAAAGAAAAAGTTCTTCTATGATTTGAGACATTACTTTTGGGATGACCCACATCTTTATAAAGAAGGAGTAGATGGTGTTATTAGACGTTGTGTACCTGAGCATGAACAGGAATAGATCCTACGCAAGTGTCATTCTGAGGCTTATGGAGGGACACCACGCTGGAGATAGAACTGCACATAAGGTATTGCAATCCGGTTTTTATTGGCCTACTCTCTTCAAGGATGCCCGTAAGTTTGTCTTGTCTTGTGATGAATGTCAAAGAATTGGTAATATTAGTAGACGTCAAGAAATGCCTATGAATTATTCACTTGTTATTGAACCATTTGATGTTTGGGGCTTTGATTATATGGGACCTTTTCCTCTCTAATGGATACACATATTTTAGTTGCTGTTGATTACGTTACTAAGTGGGTAGAAGCTATTCCAACTAGTAGTGCTGATCATAAACACTTCTATTAAAATGCTTAAGGAAGTTATTTTTCCGAGGTTTGGAGTCCCTAGATATTTAATTACTGATGGTGGTTCACACTTTTATTCATGGTGCTTTTCGTAAAATGCTTGCTAAATATGATGTTAATCATAGAATTGCATCTCCTTATCACCCACAGTCTAGTGGTCAAGTAGAATTGAGCAATAGAGAGCTCAAATTAATTTTGCAAAAGACTGTTAATAGGTCTAGAAAGAATTGGTCCAAGAAACTTGATGATGCATTATGGGCATATAGAACTGCATATAAATCCTATGGGTATGTCTCCGTATAAAATGGTTTATGGAAAAGCATGTCACTTACCTCTCGAACTAGAACATAAGGCATATTGGGCTATTAAAGAGCTTAACTATGATTTCAAACTTGCCGGTGAAAGAGGTTATTTGATATTAGCTCACTTGATGAATGGAGAACCCAAGCTTATGAAAATGCCAAGTTGTTTAAAGAAAAAGTTAAAAGATGGCATGACAAAAGGATACAAAAGCATGAGTTTAATGTAGGTGATTATGTATTGCTATACAACTCTCGTTTAAGATTTTTTGCAGGAAAACTTCTCTCTAAATGGGAAGGCCCCTATGTTATCGAGGAGGTCTATCGTTCTGGTGCCATAAAAATCAACAATTTCGAAGGCACAAATCCGAAGGTGGTAAACGGTCAAAGAATTAAACATTATATCTCAGGTTAATCCCATAAATGTTTGAAACCAATATTATTGAAACCGTACCCCGGAGGAATAACATAAGGACACTTTCCGGAACGTTTTCAGACTCCCGAAAAGGAATAGGTATGTGGTACGGTAAGTAAACCGACTCCAAAACAATTTTAAGGCAATATTTCTCCGTTTTGGATTATTTAGAAAAAATAGAAAAATAATTAGCAGTCCGGGAAGGACACGAGGGCCCCACGAGGGTGGTGGGCGCGCCCTACCCCCTGGGCGCGCCCTACCTCGTGAGCACCTCGTGTGCCTTCCGACTGTTTTCTTGCACGATACGTATTTTCTCGATAAAAAATTCATATATATATTCTCCCGAAGGTTTTGACTCCGTATCACGCAAATCCTCTGTTCTTGTTTCAAGCTGTTTTTTGTCAGGGTTTTCAAGGTTAGGCATCATGTCGTTCCCCTCCTCCAACAATGGTGGACAACGATGCTTGGCTAATGGAAGATAGATCTAAAGAGGGAAGAACCCACGAGGTGCAACAAGGATGAAGGATCAAGAAGGCACGGAGGATCAAGCTCCAAGCAGCAAAAGACACCCTTACAAATTGATCATAACCTTCCTTACCCCAACTGAGATCGAAGCTTCAAGATGATGAGTTAGCTCGTGTTGAAAACAAGTATCTCACACAAGAAAATATTTTGTTGAATGAGCATATTGTCGCACTCAAGGGCATTATTCGCAAGCTGGAGGACCTCTTACGCTTGATGTGCGATTATCCGTCATCTCCACCTTCTTCACCAACCAAGGAGATATAATCACCATGGGTATGGGCACTCCCCTTGGCAACTGCCAAGCTTGGGGGAGGTGCCCCGGTATCGTATCACCAATCACATCTCCATCTTTACCGTTTTTTTAGTTCGATCCTATTAGTAGTATCTTGATCTAGTAGAATAAAGTTTATGGCATGATCTAGTTTTGAGTTTTGACTTTATGATCTCTCTTTGTAATCGAGTCCATGAGCTATATATAATAAAGATTAGTGTAGAGTCAAGGGCTTGATTATTTTGCCATGATCTTGGGTGAATAAAAGAAAAGAATGAAAAGAAACAAAAAGTTCATATTGACTTATTGAGAGTAATGACTTCACATAGAAAGAGTATGATGATTAAAAGTTGTTGGGAGTTGGCAGACATAGCTTTGGTCATTGTTGCAATTAATAGGAAGTAATAAGGAAAGAGAGGTTTTCACATATAGATATATTATCATTGACATCTTTTATGATTGGGAGCACTCATTAAAATATGACATGCTAAAGAGTTGATGTTGGACAAGGAAGACAACGTAATGAGTTATGTCTTTCTTATATCTGAGATAAAGTATGTTGTCATGGATCCTCTAACTTGTTGAGCTTGCCTTTCCCCCTCATGCTAGCCAAATTCTCAGCACCAAGTAGAAGATACTACTTGTGCTTCCAAATACCCTTAAACCAGTTTTGCCATGAGAGTCCACCATATCTACCTATGGATTGAGTAAGATCCTTCAAGTAAGTTGTCATCGGTGCAAAGCAATAAAAATTGCTCTAAATATGTATGATTGATTGGTGTGGGAGAAATAAGCTTTATACGATCTTGTGATGTGGAAGTAATAAAAGCGACGGACTGCATAATAAAGGTTCATATCACAAGGGGCAATATAAAGTGACGTTCTTTCGCATTGAGATTTTGTGCATCCAACCATAAAAGCGCATGGCAACCTCTGCTTCCCTCTGCGAAGGGCCTATCCTTTATTATTATCTTCTACCTTATGCAAGAGTCACGGTGATCTTCACTTTCTTTTTCATTTTATCCTTTGGCAAGCTCAGCATGTTGGAAAGAACATGATATATATATATATATATATATATATATATATATATATCTAATTGGATGTAGGGGAGCATGAATTATTATTGTTGACATTACCCTTGAGGTAAAAGGTTGTGGGGCAAAACTATAAGCCCCTATCTTTCTCTGTGTCCGATTAAAACTCCGTAACCACAAGTATCGCGTGAGTGTTAGCAATTATGAAGGACTAGATGATAGTTGAGTATGTGGACTTGCTTTTTAGCTCTGACATAGACTCTTTCCGATGTTATGATAAATTGCAATTGCTTCAATGACTGAGGTTATAGTTTGTTGGTGCTCAATAAGGTTTCTGATTCATACTTTTGCATTGTGAATAGATCATCACTTGAACATAAGTAATCATATGACAAAATCTATATATGTTGCTGTTATGAGAATAATCATGATGCCTTCATGTCCGTATTTTATTTTTATCGACGCCTCTACCTCTAAACATGAGGACATATTTATTGTTATCGGCTTTTCGCTTGAGGACAAGCGAGGTCTAAGCTTGGGGGAGTTGATACGTCCATTTTGCATCATGCTTTTATATCGATATTTATCGCATTATGGACTGTTATTTCACTTTATGTCACAATACTTATGGCTATTCTCTCTTATTTTACAAGGTTTACATAAGGAGGGAGAATGCCGGCAGCTGGAATTCTGGGCTGGAAAAGGAGCAAATATTAGAGACCTATTCTGCGCAACTCCAAAAGTCCTGAAACTCCACGGAATATCTTAAAATAAATAAAGAAAAATCCTCGCCAAAGATGAGCCAGGGGGCCCACACCCTGCTCACGAGGGTGGGGGGCGCCCCCCCTCCTAGGGCGCGCCCCCTACCTCGTGGGCCCCCTGGTGGGTCTCCGACGTCCATCTTCTGCTATATGAAGTCTTTCGATGAGAAAAAATCAGAAGGAACCTTTTCGGGACGAGACTCCGCCGCCACGAGGCGGAACCTTGGCGGAACCAATCTAGAGCTCCGGCAGAGCTGTTCTGTCGGGGATACTTCCCTCCGGGAGGGGGAAATCATCACCATCGTCATCACCAACGCTCCTCTCATCGGGAGAGGGCAATCTCCATCAACATCTTCACCAGCACCATCTCATCTCCAAACCCTAGTTTCATCTCTTGTATCCAATTCTTGTCTCAAAGTCCGGGATTGGTGCTAGTAGGTTGCTAGTAGTGTTGATTACTCCTTGTAGTTGATGCTAGTTGGTTTATTTGGTGGAAGATCATATGTTCAGATCCTATATGCATATTATTACCCCTCTGATTATGAACATGAATATGCTTTGTGAGTAGTTACGTTTGTTCCTGAGGACAGGGAGAAGTCTTGCTATTAGTAGTCATGTGAATTTGGTATTCGTTTGATATTTTGATAAGATGTATGTTGTCTAGCCTCTAGTGGTGTTATGTGAACGTCGACTACATAACACTTCACCATTATTTGGGCCTAGAGGAAGGCATTGGGAAGTAATAAGTAGATGATGGGTTGCTAGAGTGACAGAAGCTTAAACCCTAGTTTATGCGTTGCTCGTAAGGGGCTGATTTGGATCCACATGTTTATGCCACTAGAGGCAATAATAAATTGGTTATTATTATATTTCCTTGTTCATGATAATCGTTTATTATCCATGCTATAATTGTATTGATAGGAAACTCAGATACATGTGTGGATACATAGACAACACCATGTCCCTAGTAAGCCTCTAGTTGACTAGCTCGTTGATCAATAGATGGTTACGGTTTCCTGACCATGGACATTGGATGTCGTTGATAACGGGATCACATCATTAGGAGAATGATGTGATGGACAAGACCCAATCCTAAGCCTAGCACAAAGATCGTGTAGTTCGTATGCTAAAGCTTTTCTAATGTCAAGTATCATTTCCTTAGACCATGAGATTGTGCAACTCCCGGATACCGTAGGAATGCTTTGGGTGTATCAAACGTCACAACGTAACTGGGTGACTATAAAGGTGCATTACAGGTATCTCCGAAAGTGTCTGTTGGGTTGGCACGAATCGAGACTGGGATTTGTCACTCCGTGTAAGCGGAGAGGTATCTCTGGGCCCACTCGGTAGGACATCATCATATGCGCAATGTGACCAAGGAGTTGATCACGGGATGATGTGTTACGGAACGAGTAAAGAGACTTGCCGGTAACGAGATTGAACTAGGTATTGGATACCGACGATCGAATCTCGGGCAAGTAACATACCGATAGACAAAGGGAATTGTATACGGGATTGATTAAGTCCTTGACATCGTGGTTCATCCGATGAGATCATCGTGGAACATGTGGGAGCCATCATGGGTATCCAGATCCCGCTGTTGGTTATTGACCAGAGAACGTCTCGGTCATGTCTGCATGTCTCCCGAACCCGTAGGGTCTACACACTTAAGGTTCGATGACGCTAGGGTTATAAAGGAAGCTTGTATGTGGTTACCGAATGTTGTTCGGAGTCCCGGATGAGATCCCGGACGTCACGAGGAGTTCCGGAATGGTCCGGAGGTAAAGATTTATATATAGGAAGTCCTGTTTCGGCCATCGGGACAAGTTTCGGGGTCATCGGTATTGTACCGGGACCACCGGAAGGGTCCGGGGCCCACCGGGTGGGGCCACCTATCCCGGAGGGTCCCATGGGCTGAAGTGGGAAGGGATCCAGCCCAAAGTGGGCTGGGGCGCCACTTCCCTTATGGCCCATGCGCCTAGGGTGAAGGGGGAAACCCTAAGGAAGAGTCCCAAGGAGGGAAGGCACCTCCTAGGTGCCTTTGGGGGGAGGACTCCTCCCCTGGCCGCCGCCCCCTGGAGATTGGATCTCCTAGGGGCTGGCGCACCCCCCCTTGGGATTCCTATATATAGTGGGGTAGGAGGGCCTCTCAAACACACCTTTTGCCTTTGGTGCAGCCCCTCCCTCTCTCCCCGTTACGTCTCTCTCTCGTAGTATAGGCGAAGCCCTGCTACTGTGACGCCCTGCATCCACCACCACGCCGTCGTGCTGCTGAATCTTCATCAACCTCTCCCTCTCTCCTTGCTGGATCAAGGCGTGGGAGACGTCATCGGGCTGTACGTGTGTTGAACGCGGAGGTGCCGTCCGTTCGGCACTAGGATCATCGGTGATCTGAATCACGACGAGTACGACTCCATCAACCCCGTTCACTTGAACGCTTCCGCTTAGCGATCTACAAGGGTATGTAGATGCACTCTCCTTCCCCTCGTTGCTGGTCTCTCCATAGATAGATCTTGGTGACACGTAGGAAAATTTTGAATTTCTGCTACGTTCCCCTACAGTGGCATCATGAGCTAGGTCTATTGCGTAGTTTCTATGCACGAGTAGAACACAAAGTAGTTGTGGGCGTTGATTTTGTTCAATATGCTTGCCGTTACTAGTCTTATCTTGATTCGGCGGCATCGTGGGATGAAGCGGCCCGGACCAACCTTACACGTACTCTTACGTGAGACCGGTTCCACCGACAAACATGCACTAGTTTGCATAAGGTGGCTGGCGGGTGTCTGTCTCTCTCCCACTTTAGTCGGATCGGATTCGATGAAAGGTCCTTATGAAGGGTAAATAGCAATTGGCATATCACGTTGTGGTCTTTGCGTAGGTAAGAAACGTTCTTGCTAGAAACCCATAGCAGCCACGTAAAACATGCAAACAACAATTAGAGGACGTCTAACTTGTTTTTGCAGGGTATGCTATGTGATGTGATATGGCCAAAAGGATGTGATGAATGATATATGTGATGTATGAGATTGATCATGTTCTTGTCAAGGGAATCACGACTTGCATGTCGATGACGAGACAACTTCAAGAAGACACGATGATGGAGATCATGATGATGGAGATCATGGTGTCATCGGTGACAAGATGATCATGGAGCCCCAAGATGGAGATCAAAGGAGCTATATGATATTGGCCATATCATGTCACTATTATTGATTGCATGTGATGTTTATCATGTTTATACATCTTATTTGCTTAGAACGGTAGTAAATAAGATGATCCCTCATTAAAATTTCAAGAAAGTGTTCCCCCTAACTGTGCACCGTTGCTACAGTTCGTAGTTCGAAGCACCACGTGATGATCGGGTGTGATAGATCTTACGTTCACATACAACGGGTGTAAGACAGATTTACACACGCAATACACTTAGGTTGACTTGACGAGCCTAGCATGTGCATCAGACATGGCCTCGGAACACAGAAGACCGAAAGGTCGAGCATGAGTCGTATAGAAGATACGATCAACATGAAGATGTTCACCGACGTTGACTAGTCCGTCTCACGTGATGATCGGACACGGCCTAGTTGACTCGGATCATGTAATCGCTTAGATGACTAGAGGGATGTCTATCTGAGTGGGAGTTCATAAGATGAACTTAATTATCCTGAACATAGTCAAAAGGATTTTGCAAATTATGTCGTAGCTCGCGCTTCAGTTCTACTGTTTAGATATGTTCCTAGAGAAAAATTAGTTGAAAGTTGATAGTAGCAATTATGCGGACTAGGTCCGTAAACTGAGGATTGTCCTCATTGCTTCTTAGAAGGCTTATGTCCTTAATGCACCGCTCAGTGTGCTGAACCTCGAACGTTGTCTGTGGATGTTGCGAACATCTGACATACACATTTTGATAACTACGTGATAGTTCAGTTAAACGGTTTAGAGTTGAGGCACCGAAGACGGTTTTTGAAACGTCGCGAAACATATGAGATGTTTCGAGGGCTGAAATTGGGATTTCAGGCTCGTGCCCACGTCAAGAGGTATAAGACCTCCGACGATTTTCTTAGCCTGCAACTAAGGGAGAAAAGCTCAATTGTTGAGCTTGTGCTCAGATTGTCTGAGTACAACAATCACTTGAATCAAGTGGGAGTTAATCTTCCAGATGAGATAGTGATGTTTCTCCGAAGTCATTACCACCAAGCTGCTAGAGCTTCGTGATGAACTATAATATATCAGGGACATATATGATGATCCTTGATATTTTCGTGATGTTTGACACCACAAAAGTAGAAATCAAGAAGGAGCATCAATTGTTGATGGTTGGTGAAACCACTAGTTTCAAGAAGGGCAAGGGCACGAAGGGATACTTCATAAAACGGCAATTCAGCTGCTGCTCTAGTGAAGAAACCCAAGGTTGAACCCAAACCCGAGACTAAGTGCTTCTGTAATAAGGGGAACAACCACTGGAGCAGAATTACCCTAGATACTTGGTAGATTAGAAGGCTGGCAAGGTCGATAGAAGTATATTGGATATACATTGTGTTGATGTGTACTTTACTAGTACTCCTAGTAGCACCAGGGTATTAGATACCGGTTCGGTTGCTAAGTGTTAGTAACTCGAAATAAAAGCTACGGAATAAACGGAGACTAGCTAAAGGTGAGCTGACGATATGTGTTGGAAGTGTTTCCAATGTTGATATGATCAAGCATCGCACGCTCCCTCTACCATCGAGATTGGTGTTTGCGTTGAGCATAGACATGATTGGATTATGTCTATCGCAATACGGTTATTCATTTAAGGAGAATAATGTTACTCTGTTTATTTGAATAATACCTTCAATGGTCTTACACCTAAAATGAATGGTTTATTGAATCTCGATCGTAGTGATACACATGTTCATGCCAAAAGATAGTAATGATAGTACCACCTACTTGTGGCACTGCCACGTAAGTCATATCGGTATAAAACGCATGAAGAAGCTCCATGTTGATGGATCTTTGGACTCACTCATTTTTGAAAAGTTTGAGACATGCGAACCATGTCTATTGTGTGTATGCATGAAGAAACTCCATGCAAATGGACCGTTTGGACTCACTTGATTTTGAATCACTTGAGGCATGCAAATCATACCA